>NW_017308190.1:209086-261146 GCF_000935625.1 Nanorana parkeri | reverse complement strand
AACCCCCCCCCCCCCCCCCCTCCCAGCATTTCAGAGCAAAACTCTGTAATAAGAAAGCGGAAATTAACAAAATATGCTATGTGAATGAGAAACATGTAACCAGTAAGAAATAGGTGTTATCCCAGTTTGGCTGCAGAAGTGGAAATACATTCATGTGGTGAATACAAAGTTTTTATGGATTGGTATATGCCTG
This sequence comes from Nanorana parkeri, assembly GCF_000935625.1. NCBI lineage: Eukaryota > Metazoa > Chordata > Amphibia > Anura > Dicroglossidae > Nanorana > Nanorana parkeri. The sequence continues at coordinate 260,953 of NW_017308190.1, read as the reverse complement.
TGTGTGAACCCTATTTGTCCAGAATATAAATGTGCATGTGCATATCCATTTGGTGTCATGCATATAATAAAATTGCTACATGTGCTTTACTTTAAGGACCATGTAGTTACTGTAGGCAAGAAGTAGGCGACCTCTGCACTCCAGCTGTGGTGAAACGATATATCTCAGCCTCTGGGAGTCATGCTTGTTACTGGTCTTGCAATGCATCATAGGATGTGTAGTTTCAGCACAGCTGGAGTGTGGAGGCTGTCTACCCCTGCTCCAGACCATTGACTTTGCAGGCATTGCAAGATATTGATTAGACAACTAATCAATCAACACGGAAAAGTATGTGTGCTGTGCAACATTGCATTCAAGTGTGAATGGGCCTTCAAGCTTAGAAGAAAAAGGATTAAAGTACACTTTCTTTTCAGTGATCTTGACATGGCGAAATGGTATTATTGGGGTGCACGAGGGTAGATGCATGTTAAAGATTTTAAGCTAAATTGCAGTCAATTATTTTTTGCTACTTTAAATGGAGAAGGCTTAGACTGTTTTTCAGGTTTTTGTTTCTGTTTTTGTCATTCTCATTTCCTGCCTCCCTGACATGAGAGGATGTGAACTCCCCCAAAAGTGACCCCATTGAGAGATTTTGTCTGACATCCTGTTCTAGTGACAGCTGTCAATGGCAGGACGTTCTTTAGGTTTCTATCCTGATGGTTGTCCTAACATTGGTTGTAACCCTTCCCCACTCTGCTACAAAATATGCTTATGTTACTGTCTTTGTCCCTAATGGAAACGCTTCCCTCTCTACCATACATTATTTAAAGGGAAATCTCCCAAAAGGGAGAAATAGATAATAATAACATCATAAGAGAGGTTCTATCCCTTGCCCACTCTGCTACAAATATGCATATTTTACTATCTAAGTCATTGGAAAGGTTTCCCTCAATTTGTATCTCAAATGCCATAAAGGAAAAAATAGGAAATCCCCATAAAGGAGAAACAGACAACAATATAGTCCTGGCAGAGCTAATAACCCTTCCCCACTCTGCTGAAAGCTAAAAATGTTTTTGGCTGCAGCTCTACATTTACGGGATCTTTACAGGAAGCCTCAATGCATGTGTATGACATGACAGTAGAGCCCAGCGATGGTCACATGCTGTTTATTTGAAATAACTTCATTGCTTTGTGCCTCAGTCTTCAAAGTTGTCTCTGCAGCTATGAATATGTATATCTGAATAAGTATATACTGTATTTGGGAGTGCTTAGAGAGACATGTTGTGGCATTAATATTTATTTTGTGTATATGTATTCTACTACTTTCATTTAGCCTCACTTTTGTGTAGAGGTATCTTAGGTGTTCTGAGCTGAATTGAAGATTCTAGCATAGAATACAAGGCCATATAATGTTCGATTGGAAAGGAGGCACAGATCAGTAGTCCAGCTGTATTGGTTTGTTTCAGAAGTTCTGAAGTATAAGGCAAGCAATCTGGCAACTCAGGTATTTGCCAGAAGGTCTGATATATGGGACATGCAATCTGTGTCTGCTAGAAAGGTATTGCTTGAGCACATTTGAGATAGCTTCTGGAATGTGCCAGCCTTAATCAGGTCTATGTTAGTAGAGGAAAATTTACCACAGCTGGTATACACCATCCCTAGTACATTACAGATTCTGCTTTTTGTATATTACAATATTATTTATCCTTGGTTCTTATAAATTTCAGCTAGATACAAACCCCAGTCTGCTTTGTAGGCCAGGTGTTGTGTATTTCCATTCTGTTAGCTAAGTTTAATATGCTTGCGTGTGGAGTTCCTTAATAATGTATAAATTAATATTCATGTTCAGTAAAGCAATGTAAAAAAAAAAAAAAAACTTGCAGCAAGTGATCTTTCAGTGATTTCAGCAAACTGTAATCTGGTTGGTCAATATGGAATACTTAATTTAGGCTTTTGTCCGTGTGCTGTTTTGATTGAAGTAATCCTTGGCAAAGGGGCATCAAAGCTATGTCATATTACACCTACAATATTGTACCCTGTTGTGTTGTGACACAATAGAGCTAGTATGTATCATTCAATCTGCATTAAGACAGGTATATTTGCAAGATATTACTGTATTTTCAGAAATCATGCTTTCCTTCTGTATTTTCAAGTGAGAATAACCATATTGTTTATATTCACTTCAGAACAAGAGAAAGAGTATCAAAACATATGTATTAGGGATGCACCGTTACCGATACTAGTATCGGTATCGGTGCCAATACCGAGTATTTTGGGGAGTACCCGTACTCCTCCAAATGCTCCTGATGCCTATACCGATACCAGAACTTCCGATATCAGGAAGCTGGGCAGCGAGTCATTACATGATGCCCGGCTTCCTGATTGGCTGGGGAGCCGGCTCCATGCTCACCTTACTAATTCATACGGAAGCTGGCCAATCACAAAGCGTGTGGCGAGTCATTAACTGGCTCCCTGATTGGCCAGACAGCCGCCTCCATGCTTCCTCATCACCCGGTGACGAGGTGGCATGGAGCCGGCTTCCTGGCCAACCAGGAAGCTAGGCGCCGTGTAGTGGCTTGCAACCTGGCTTCCTGATTGGTTGGGATGCTGGCCAATCGGGAAGCCAGGCAGCGAGTCATTACCCCCCTCCCGGCTTCCTGATTGGCCAGGAAGCCGGCTCCATGCTTCATCGTCACTTGGTGCTAATCGGGAAGCCAGGTGGCGAGTCAATACACGCCGCCCAGCTTCCCGGCTAATCAGAAAGCCAGGTGGGGAGTCATTACACGCCGCCCTTCTTCCTTAATGGGACTTCCAGTATCGCTATCTGGTATCAGCGTGTACCAAAAGAAAATATCGGTACTCGATACCAAAAAAATTGTATCGGTGCATGCCGAATATGTATGCAAAAAAGTATATAAAAGAAATACAATAAACATATATAATGGAGAAATCCATACAAAACTATTACATTAGTCCTAACTTCACATATGAAAGTGCAGTGTTAAGTGAATAGATCGTAAATCTTCATCAGAATGTGCTCCACACAAAGAAACTGTGCCTTCCATGAAAATAGTTCTGCTCCAATCACGTGTGTCACAACGCACTCAACAAAAATGGTGGACCATGTGTAACAAATGGTCAAGTAACGCTGTTTTATTAATTGGTCTCACTGTTATATAATTAATGATACACAGCCGCCAGGATCGTTCACAGTCCTTCACATAAGAGGTTTTCATTTACCATATACACTGAGTGGCCAGTTTATTATGACTACCTGATGTCTGAAGGCAAATTAGCTATAATTTTGCGCTGAAGTTGCTAGAGGGCCACACCATTATAAATAGGGAAGCAGGTTGTTTACCACAACAGTAGAAGTGATTTGTTTCTGAAGATATGGGTAAACAACACGATTTAACAGCCTTTGAACGTGGGATGATTGTTGGTGTGAGCCATGGAGCGAGTATCAGCAAAACAGCAGAATTCGTTAAATGTTCAAGAGGGGCTCATTGTTAAAGTGTTTAAAGACCGGACTGTCAGCCGAAAATCTGGGTCTGAATGTGCGAATTGTGGCCGTCAGCGACTAGTCAATGTTAGGGCAGAACGGAGAGTGGCAAGACTGGTACAAGACAACAGAAGGGCAACAGTGCAGTGTCAGATTCCTCGCATCTCCTTTCAACATCTCGTGGAGTCACGAGGCGGCCCAACTAAGTCATCTCGTGGAGTTATCTTGTTGCCCAACAAAGTACTAATGGGGTGGTCATAATAATCTGGCCACTCAGTGTATTATCGCCTCATCACTCAGTAGGAAGAAAAAATCCTTAATAACATTTATTAATACCAGATATAAAAACTCACATGAAAGGTGCAGCTGCACCGCACAATACACATAAAACAGACGCCTCCACTCAGCTCCCCACATAGACAGACTTTTTGAATACATATATTTTATATTTAAGTGGTTTAGTCACTTTAGCACCACCACTGTAATATAGGGATTTTTTGGTTGGGATAAGAGTGCAGATCTCTTTGGTTGATAGTATCTATATATAGGTTAAATCAGGCCCAATTATAAAAGTGTAAAGGAAAAACTTTTTCTTGTACTGTAATCTGGAAAAAGTAGGGTCCCCCTATCACCTTGTTATTCATGCTTGTGTACCTGCTGCTCTATTTGTTCTGCTGACCATTGTCACTGAGACAGAGAATGAGGAAAAATCCAATATTGTAGACCTGTCACCAGAACAAGAGATGAGGGAAAATCTCCCATTAGGGACAAATGGTTCATTTACAACTGTCTAAAATGGGAATTGGCCCTTACTTTGGCCCTCTTCTGTTATGTCTCTAGGACAGAAATTGAGCGGGGGAAAAAAAACAGAAACAGCAAAAAAACTTTTCTTATCCAAAATGAGAAAAACAAAAACATTTTTGTATACATACGCTGTAATCTGCATGGAACAATAAGTGTTGTATACTTTTAATGCTACTGAATATAGTTACAACCATGACATTGTTGAAGACTTATATTTTGTGGATAATAGACCATATCAGTTGTTTAGATATTGCTCTTGTGACCCCAGTGGAGTATCTGCACCCCAGGCCCATTACTTTCCTATTTACTTTGCTGATCATGCAACGTTTATGCCTTTCTTCCCCCACAGTGTAGAGTGTACCATGCCTCTGAGTGCCCCCTCTCCAATAACCCTTAATGTATACAGTTTACATTAAATTTAAGACAAATATGATGTGTGCATGGGGTGCTGGCAGTGCATAATCCATTGCAGAGCTGCACGGTAAACCTACAGACTGACACGTGAACATTTTCCCAATGCATACCCTGCATTTGGTCATGTGACACAAGATCACATGACCATGCATGGGCAATACATGGTAAACCATCTCTCCACCAACCTGTTATTGCCCTGCATAGATCTGAAAGTATTAGCTCAGACTTTCTCAATTGCCATACTACTGAATAAAAATGCTGTTCACGTCTAAAACATTGGTGTTTTTTCAATAGTATGTGATTAGGCTGTATTCTATTTTTGTGAGTATCAGCTCTCAGATATGTATGACCGCATTTGATTTTCACATTATTAATGCTAATTAAAGCTATGTCTTCCTATGCATTACCTTCTGATTATCATTAGGGCTGTGGAAATTAAAGATTAATTTCTCGATTAATCGTTAAACTTTTTGATTGTTTCAAATTATTTTGATCGCTAATGAAAACACTTACCTCTCCGCCAGCTTCCGTGAGTTCCATCGGCGATCTGGTGACATCACGGACATCGATGTCACTGGACTCCTCTCCCCTTCCCAAGTGGCACTGTCAGCTAATGAAGGGAAGGGGGGAGGAGTCCGGTGACGTTGATGTCCGTGACGGCTAACGAAGTGAAGGGGGAGGAGTCCGGTGACGTCGATGTCCGTGACGCCACCGGACTCCTACCCCCTTCGTTAGCCGACAGAGCCACTTGGGCCGGTGAGTTTGCCCAAGAAACTTTCTGCACGAGCGCCAGCCAAGGCATTGGCCTATACACATACAGCACAGCAATGAAGTAATAAAATGAACTAGGATCACAATAATCCAGCACGTTATTATTCTGAGTTGCCCCACTCAAGCGGCAGCCATATTGAGTGGGGCACGTGAGATTAATAACGTGCTGGATTAGTGTGATCCTAGTTCATTTTATTACTTCATTGCTGTGCTGTATGTGTATAGGCCAATGTAGTTAGATATGTATGTGCGTTATAATTAATCAAAATTAATCGATTTTTAAAAATGTCGATTAATCGAACACGAAAATTTTAATCATTACCAGCCCTAATTATCATGCATGAGTATTATTATACAGGATTTATTATACAGGATTTATATAGCGCCAACAGTTTGCGCAGCGCTTCACAATATAAGGAAGACATTACAATCACAATACAATTCAATACAAGATAGTAAAGAGGGCCCTGCCCTTGAGGGCTTATAATCTAAAAGGGAGGGAAATGATACATGAGGAGGTAGCTGTGTGGGGATGAATTGTCTGAGAACGTGATGGTTGAGCGGTTAGGTTGAGGTGGGATAGGCTTCCCTGAAGAGATGAGTCTTAAGGGATCGCCTAAAGGCAGTCGGAGTGGGAGACACACGGACAGGTTGGAGTAAAGAGTAGGTGCCAATGGCCTTCCAATGGACTTTGATATAGAGAACCGGTGCAGGAAAGATCCTGTGAACTTTAGTAATGTCATCAAATGTATAACAGGCCTTCCCTCACTCACATATATGATTCTTTCACTGTATTGTATGCAAGCAGTCATACCCCTCACTTTTTGTAGAATTGTTCCCTACTGGTTCTATAGACTATAAGAAATTGAGCCGATGGAGTATTTACAATGGTATTTACAAGAGTGGTGGAGCTACTTGCACCACAGATAGTGTACCTCCATGATGGTGTACTGTTCCATGATGTTTCATGTGTGTTCATAAACCTCAATAGAAGAAGTGCTAGCTTTTGGGCAAATACTATTTTTTGCATTTCCAAATATCACTTGGTCATATTGGGTTAGGCTTTTACTTACAGGTCTGTAGAAGTTCTTTTTTGGGAGAGTTTTTTTCACATACATATTTATGCTAATTGTAAGACTGTGTGTGAGGGAGTCGTTTGCAATTTTTGCACTGAAGTACTCCATTGCTTGGTGTGTCACCGAATAGGTGAAATAGCATTCACTTACAAACATTTGACCTTTTCACATAGTTTGTTTGTACACTTTTGTAAAATCTGTGAAATTTGCTGCCTTTTTACTGATAGTTCTTGCACTGGTGTCTTGCGCTTAATTTGTGAACAATACCTTTAATTTGCTGCTAACAGCTTCTGCTTCAGGGCTTGCCTCAGTAACTCTGCTATTTTTTAACAACTGCCATCTTTTAGTTTCATTTTTTTCTTGTTTGGCTATGCTGAGTTGACCTTTTTTGCTACATTTTCTTTGTATTTGTGACCTGTTCATTTTCTTATCTGTTTTCTCTCTTCTCTCTCTTTTTCTTTTTTTTTTTTCCTTCCTCTTGATCCCATGATTTCTCCCACCTCCTTCCTCTGTCCCCAAACTCTCCCTTGTTTGTGGTTTATGTCACTTCAACTGCCCCTGGACATCCATTCTTCTACATGCACCAAAATTTCGCCAACAACCACTTTCCTGGACTCATTACATCAGCAGCCAATACTGGGAGCTGTACTGTGTCATCTACCTCTGCAGCTTTGCTCGCCTTATTAGTGACTGTACTCTTCTCGTAGACTTTTTCTTCTGCTCTTGCAGATGTTTCTCTCTGCCAGAGAGAAATGATCATCAAAGCAACCCTACACCATGTGTCTGATTTTTATTTTTATTTTAGAGGATTTTGGAATATGATTTAACACATACTGCCCTTCTATGGAGGAAATATTTATTTAATTAACGGTGGCCACACTACATTGTGAAATATATGTTGGCTTAGTGGCCAGGGGAAATAAGTAAGGAATTCAAGCAACTGACAACCTTGGCTTTGCCAAATAAATGGCTAATTTTGGGGGTAATTAACAAAGTGGTGTTTTGAAACTGGGAACATACCTTAAAGGCATGTTTAATTCTTATTTTAAAAATGTAAATCCCTGTCTTTTCAACAGCAAAGGCTCTGAAATCAGGCTATTATACTTCTATTAGGTAATATCTGCTCTGGTGGCTTGGAACATTCCATGCCTTTCTCTTGTAGGTACATTGCCAGCTACTGTATATCTAGCTTTCTGAACTTGTGAAACAGGGAACTATTATAAAAAAAAGTATAGCACCCACCAAGGTTACCCAGTATTTACCTCTGTCTAAGAGGGCTAGCTACTGCTGATCACTCTGGATCCACAAGCATAGACTAGTTAGTGCAACAGATGTTTATGAGGGAAACCCAGCTAGGAAATGAAAGGAATGTTTTTGTATTGTCGTTGCAAGTGTAAAAACTTTTTAATGTACCACATTTTTGGGCGGGAGCCCTATTCATAAAAAAGGTAACTAAACTATCAGTGACGCATATGATGCAGTATAAGCAAAATTGCTAGTTTCAACGCTGTACATGCTCAACAAGCAGATTATTAGGTTTACATTAAATACAGTATTAAAATAAACCATAATATTAGCAAATTATATTTGTATTGAACATTAAGTAATGTGATGTTAAGTTAGGTAATCATCTAACACTTCTACTGCCCCTTTGAGTTAGAATATGTAGAGCTATCAAAGTGGCTAAATCAAATGCTTTCTGCTGTCCTTTAATTATAAGAGGCAAAATAATCTTGCTAGGTGTAACTGCAGCTAAAATATGGTTGTGGAGCTTGCATTTGCCCCTTGTATACATTGTCCATTGACTATAGGACTGTTAGAGCAGTATTTGACATGATTCATCAGCCTATAAAGACAGATGCGTGAGTGTCTGAATGGAAATTAACATTGATATTCTTAAGTGAAATTCAGAAATCATGGTAAATAGATGAATTTGCTTTGAATAAGAAAGTAGATATGAAATAGGAGCTGCTTAAGTTTGCTGTAGATATCTTAATAGTAATATTATGTTCCTGCCTTACAATAATATCTGATTAACATTTATAGCAAAGTATTTAAATTGGAACTTCAGTTGACATAAAAAAACATGCTGGAAACACCAGAGACTTTTATAAGATTTGCATTCAAGTTTGTGTCCCAGTTGAAGATGATGTTTCTCACACCCTGCCCCAGTGAAAGGGATCTGAATAATGAGAAGGAAGGGGGTATCCACAGTGGGCAGTAAAAGCCTAAAAAATATTCTACCCCTCCTGTAGTCTATCCAAAAACATGGACTCACACTTACATAAGCAACATTCTAATTTAATGAGGAAAAAAATACAGTTACCCGTTACTAATATACTGTAAAAGTCCCATTCCGAGCACTATGATTTTATTCACAATTAATTACAGTTTGCATAGCCTTTGATTGGGATAAAGTAAACTAGGAAATGTGATTATATACTGTACATCAGAGAACCAATATTGTATTAACCATTATATGATACATATTATTCCAAAATCTACACCGATGTAGCTATTTTGTGGGCAGTGTTAGTATTATTTGAAGGTCATTCTATTAATTTCTTACAAATGTTTGCCCTTATGGAGGCATAGTGGCCTGTTATTTAGTAAAAACATGAGTCTTGGTTAAAGGTCTCAGGTTTTAAATAACTTATCCTGCAAACTGATCCACCATTGTAAGTCAAATGGTTTCAGTCCCACTCGTGTCTTTCTGTTGGGTATCATGGATTCCCATTAGGTATCAAGGATTCCCACTAGAACTTAATAGTTCCAAAATTATAAAAAAAAGGAGCTGGATATGAACTTGACCTGGAAACTCCTAAAAGGGCATATTGGGAGAGTAGGAAGGTGGAGGTAAGTGTTATTTGCACATCACTCATTTCACTCAAATCTGCAGAGTGGAGTGCTAAACAATGTGATGTATGGATTGTTTTCTAACTTGTACTTTGTATGTCAGGACAAAATAGCAAAAAAAATATATATAAATATTTATATATACTTCCTCATGTTTTATCTATTTAAAACCCTGCAGGTACAGCAAAATACCTGTTCTGCTAGAAATGCACTTTGCTCCTAATGTTCTCCTCTTTGTCCTGAACATCTTATGCTAACTAATGAATTCCTCCCACCTTCCTCATCTCCACAACATAGGGACTAATTGTTCTGTAATCAAAAATTTAAACTAGGAGGCAAAATCAAGAGTTTGCACTTAATTAGCAGATATAACAAAACAATTTCAACAGTATTTTTAACAGCCCCAAAGGGAGTGAATAAGCAAAGTTAATTGTTAGGATTTACGTACACTTTAATAAAATGTACTTTAGGTGTACTGTACTTTAGTTGTACTATTTCTAAGTATTCTAAGGGTTACATCTAGCCCCAAAAAGTGCCAACTGTTATGCTTCTTTTTGTATTTATTGTAGGTATGTATACACAATTTCTAAGATTCTTTCTTTGCTTTATTAAAAAAATTAACTTTAACACGCTTAAAGGATCAACGGGTTGGAAAGAGGAAAAACATTTGAAATATTTAAAATTAGTGGTGCAGTTCTCTTTTGTCCATTGTTATAATATACGACAGAAATTCTACAAAGAACAACTGGTGGTTAAAGCACTTATCATTTCTGGCTCTTAAAGCACATTTTAAATATATTCACCTGCAAATGCAAGTTCAGATATGCTTCAATTTGTTTTCTGGTAATTGTGTATACCATTTACTCCAATTGTTGCAAGTTATAGCATCAGATATTTCTTTAGATATGACTAAACTATTAGATGAGGACTGTTTTGGTCTTTCATAGCCCCTTGAACAAAACATACATGTGTTTATGAGTGGCAAATACCAGGTTATTTTCAAGGGAGCAGAAGGATCTAAGAATTTCAACACTATGCCCAGCTGACTTTTTGAATGTAAAGAAAAGTATCTTTTTTGTTACAGTTGCTATTGTTAAGAGTTTCACTAAGATTAATAAATTAGGACAATATAATGAGGAAAACTTAAAGCCCACCAAACATCATTGAAAAGATTTAAAATTACTTCAGTTCATGTTTTGCCTTTTCTTCTAAGAACATTTGCGGGAAATCCTTTTAAGGAATTATATTTTTAACAGTCCTATTTACACTACTAGGCATACAGTTTTGTAAATACAATATAAATGTAAACACACACACAAAGGGGGCAATGTATTAGCATGTTGGACACCTTTTAATTGAGGCTGCTTTGATTTCGCTTAAAGCTCACCACAAACAAAATGCATTCCTTCCCTTACATATCATGGCTAAATCAATTCTCCTGCTTGTCGAAAGGACCTGACTGTAAGTGATTTTTTTTTAAAGAGGAATGAAAGGAGCATGTGTGTACAAAACATTTAAAGATGCAAAAGCCATATACTTATATCATGTACAGTTGATTTCACTGGTGGAGAATTTCCTATTAATAAAATTCTAGAAAAAATATGTTTTTGTTTTGAGTCTTTTTGGGAGATGGTTAGAAAGGTGGGTGTTGCAAATTGGCTATATAAATAAATTAAGCACCTCTGTGATCTAGAATAAAATGCAATTTGGAGGATAAGGCAAAGGGTGTATTTATGAGAAAGGCACTGGTGAAATTTGCCCAGTGAAGAAAATCTGTCAATTCAACCAAGATTCAAAGGCATTTTGTCCAGCAATTTCTGGCTGTACTCCTTCCCTGTATTGTATGACATTCGCTGGGCGGATCCTTTTAGTTTTAATCTTGCCCGGTCGAATCTTTATAGTAGTAGCTATTTTTCACCTTTGGATAAATCTGTGTGGAAATCTTGTCGAATACCAGGAATGTCCTTTTGTTCATTTGCCAAAATTCATTTTGTGGTTTACACACTGCTGGTTTATACACTGGCCATAATTTATACACGCCTAATTCCAAATATAGGTAGTGAAGTAACGGGAAGTTCCCTTGATGTCCATGCCCATATTTGGATTTAGGACAAATATGGGCAATGATGTGAGGATGACTCCTCACCCTGAGTTCCCTGGACACTAAAAACGGTACCAGTGGTGGAAACTTCTGCAGTGCTTAAACACTATTTGAGCAGTGAAAAAAGGGGGACCCATGCCCTCCTACCTCTGACCTATCATTCCTAGAGCTGACAGCGTGAGACATCTGTGGATATCACTTGAACCTGCAAAGGTAAAATTAATATAACGTATTCTTTTGCATGGTGTGCTTATTCACATTTTTTCTCAGACCTATGCATCAGTGGACATATCAGTCTGAGGGACCCCTAAAACCAGTTTATCAGGGAGTCAGCAACCACCTATTTGTACCTGCATTTTTATTTTTCTGGAAAATAAAATGAACAAAGAAATTCACCATGGAAGTGCTAAACCTGTGTTTTTTAATCAACTTTTTATTATTAATTATTAAGTACATTCAATTACACAAAAACATTTACACAAAAACAAGTAAACAAAAATTTACTTATACCATCAAAAACCCACCCAAGCCCTGAAAAAATAAAAAGATTGAACCATTATCCCAACCTCATGTATATTACAGAGGGGATATTCCCTATAATAATATTTAGCAAGCCCCATTGAGTGAATTCTGTATATATATATATATCTCTATATATATATATAGAGATATATATATATATATATAAACAAATTTCATTTTAATTTTATTTTTTTCACTTAATTTTATTGCTATCACACAGGAGCTAACAATCCCCTGTGTGATAGCATTTGGAGGTGACAGGTCATCTTTTATGAGATTAGTAAGTGTTAGCACAGCACTATAGGTGTTTTAACCTCCCTGGCGGTATTCCCGAGTCTGGCTCGGGGTTAACTTCCAGTACCAGGAGCTGTAACCCCGAGCCAGACTCGGGAATGCAGAGAAAAGTGACACTTACCTTGTCCCTGCGAGCCCGCGGTGTCCTCTGATGTACGCAGCCGGCCGATGCCGGAATCTGAGTTTTACTTTCGTCTTCGGGGGCGTCACAGCGGGGGGCGGAGCCGGCGGGAAATTCAAAAGTGAAAAATTACATTTACACAGAATACAATGCAATCTGCTATAATTACACTTATGTATCAAACTATTTCACTTCAATTTTGTCTCTAGAGCTTTGTCCAGTGCCCTGCCTGCACTTTCGCTGTTCTTTCTGCCTGGAAACTTGTTAACGTCCATGGCATCCAAAAAGCGTCCCTTTAGGTCAAAAGCGGTTTTAGACCAGGTAGAAAACAGCGATCGTAAATTAGAATCACTTGCAGAATTGAGTGATAGCGATTCGTTGGGAAATTCGTCATCAAACACTGAAAGTCACTTATCACACTCCAGGAGTCACTTATCACACTCCAGGAGCCACTTTGTGATTGAGTTGCAGCTGTACATTAGTAGGGTGTTACCATACAGAGTTTATGTCACAAAGTATAGGTAATATGTATATAGTTTTATATGTCGTTTTAACTGAGGTGATGGTAGCTTGTTGGGAAATACAGTTGTTTACTATGCCATCAGAAAGTATGTATGTAGTAAGTGTGTCTCTGGACAGGGTACTGGATTGTTATTTCTACAGCAGAGACAGACTGGGGACAGACTGTGTTTGCCATTTCTGCCACCTCTTAACCTTTAGCAGTCAATGATGAATACGCACAGTAATATTTGAATCACTGGAGCATTCAGAGAAATGTTTGAGTATGGTCGCAGAGGAGGACAGAAGCTGTGTGGTTCATGTGTAGCAAGGAATAAAATAATCATGACACTGCAGCAATAATAGTATTATATTATAATGTTCTAAACTATCTACCAGCATCTATGAATTATGGGTATATATTTTTTTTTTGTTGCCACTAAACATCCAGGTTGGTTCTGCCAATGTTGTGATTTTGGTACTGTGTAGGTCAGTGTGCAAAGCATTAGCTTCAAAAGCAAGCCTGCTGTATAACATACAAATCAAATGCCTTCACATTATTTCAAAAGGCTTCATAAAATCAGATCAAAAGAAAAAATGTCTATGGAAATGAAACCGAAGTTCAAAACTGTTAGGAAGAAATACTGTAAAAGACAACATAAAGAGCAAATGGCTCCAAACAAAGCAAAAGGAAACAGCGAAAGATACAAACGTTATACAGCCTGAAGACATGAAGCTTTTTCAAGTGTTGGATTTCAATAAAGGCTACTAAAACATTTCAGATTATGCCTGTTGGTTGCATAGGTGTTTTTTGAGTAGTTGCCTCAGATTGGTAAGGTGTGCTCCTGACGGCTCCTCAGTCTAGGCCAGGGGTAGGCAACCTTGGCACTCCAGCTGTGCCAAAACTACAAATTCCAACATGTATCTGCCTCTGGGAGTTATGTCTGTGGCTGTCAGAGCCTTGCAATGCCTCATGGGACTTGTAGTTCCACAACAGCTGAAGTGTCAAGGTTGCCTACCCCTGGTCTAGGCTGATATGCCAATCTATCATCAAGTAGGCCATTTGAATCATTTAAAACTAAAGCCCTGCCTAAGGGAAGGTGCCACTAGGTGTATGCTATAACGTTTATATGCCACAATTTATTTATGTGCACCTCGCTGATTCAGTTTCATTTGGCTACTGGGGGCTTGACTTTAGGGGTGAGCCCCACCCAAATAACATGCACTCGAGGTGAGAATTACATTCTTAATGCACATGAAGCAGGCTGATGTTTGAGACTGGATAGTCAGGTTCTTTATAATAAAGTTTTACTAAAACAAGAAGGTACACAGGGGACGTTTTTTCTAGGTAATAAAGGTAACATAGGACATTGTGTGAAGCTTGCTTTTAGGTAGGCCTTTTACTTTTTTTTAAAATGTTAATATTTAGTATTGTCTGTGAAAGTTCTCATTCATCCAGGTCAAGGTATATCTGTAAAAAAAAAAAAAAAATCAAGGTATTTTTATTGAAGACATTTTGCTGGTCATCTGACTAGCTTTCTCAATTGTCATGCTGAATTGAGAAAGCTAGTCGGATGACCAGTGAAACGTCTTCTAGAAAAATACAGCAAGAGTCCAGTCGCCTTGATTTATTTTTTACAGATTTATTTACTATTGTTCATGACCTTTACTTTCTATAGTTTAGGATGGCTGAAAGCTTTGATTTAACTCATCCTGATATATTGTAACATGACCTTACTGTGGACTGTTTACTCATGCATAGCTGCATCTACACGCTTTTATAGATGCATTTAGCTGCATAAAATCCAATAGATATTTTGATGAATGAGGTGCACCAATATCGTTAAATATCTCGTAGCTTACACATTTTATATAGAAGGTTATTTTGGGCCTTTGTCGACAAGCTTTGGATTTGGGTTGATGGCTTAAGCTTGAGACGCTTCTGACATAATTCCGAATTTAAGTGTATTTGACTTGCAGTTGACCTCTTTCTGACCTGCTTTCAGTAAGTTTTGCGTTCCCAAATACTTGTAAGGGAATGCAAAACCCATGTAATGTGAACAAAAGCCCTATAGACTCAGGCCCTAGATTATGGGCAGGAGGGGTTTTTTGTTTGTTTTTCTCTATCTACAGAAAATAATGCTATGAAGAAGCCAGGCCATATGGGTGGGACTGCCTGTATAGCAGAATAGATGGCCCTGTATTACAGTTGAAGTGGATAAGTTTAGGTATTTGTGTCCCATGTTGCATTGCAGTGCTTGCACAGAATTTGATCTGTTTGTAAAATGTACAATCTAATCAAGTTACTTTAGGTAATGTTACTTTAGGTAGGTTAATACTTTCAGTGACAGGTACTGAACCTTGGAATGTAATAATTCTGCTCCATTTATTTTTTTTATCCTGTATCATGATACATAAAATATCATGTACTATGTATGACTGCATTTTTGGAGAGTAAGATTATCCTTAATATTGTAACCTTAATTTTCCACATCTAATTATTTTTTTGGCTTTTCTTTTTTTTAAAGCTTCTACAAGCACCAGTCCTGGACTGAGTATGGGAGCCATTGCGGGTATCCTTATTGTCGTCTTTGTTCTTCTCTTGGTGGTTGTTGATGTGACCTGCTACTTCCTGAACAAATGTGGTCTGTTCATGTGTATTGCTGTCAATTTCTGTGGAAAGGCTGGGCCAGGAGCCAAGGGCAAGGACATTGAAGAGGGAAAGGCAGCTTTTTCGTAAGTTACACTTTATTATAAAACAAAAAGTGAAGCAATAGTGAACCAATTGTTTAACAAAAATAGTTTCAGGTATTGATTGGTATATGATTTTTCACATGGGTGTAGTCTTTGTAGTCATTTTCATGTTTTCAATTTAAAGTGGGCATACTCAATACTCAAATGTTTATAATTATATATATTAAAAGTTATATGCTTACCTTGGTGGGACCAGGATCATAAAGCTTCCTAGCATGCCCACTTTATTTTCAGAGCACCTTTCCATTCTCAAAACCTGGGTACTCTATTATGAAATATCTACCATGACTTTCATGATCAACCTACCGCCCCTCACATGTTCCTGTTGGCCATTGAGGCCACCCATCATATGTAATGGCCAATAGGAAAGCAGACTGAATAATTTAAAGTTATTAATTTTATAAGTTTTTAGATATCAAAAGAAATTAGTATCCCTATAGACCTACAGATGTGGATAATTATAATTTAATATGATTTGTACACAGAAAAGATGAGTCTAAAGAGCCCATTGTTGAGGTACGAACAGAAGAGGACAGAACACCAAACCATGATGGTAGCAACCAGACAGAACCCAATGAGACCACTCCATTAACGGAGCCTGAGTAAGTGTGATCATTTAAATTGTATATTTTTTTATGTATGCTGAACAACATTACTGTGAATGGAAAAGGGAAAAAATATTGCAGTTTTATATATTTTCAGTTGTAAGAAACGATTTTCTGATATACAGAGGTCTTTCACCAAAAAGAAACAGCACTTTCATTTAAGCAAGGACAGGCTACTTCATGCTTGTCAAATCAACTAACCAACCAAAAAAGTATTTATTTTTTCTAAACTTTTGTAAACTTAGGAGCCTACAGCACATAGCTGTGAAAATGTGCAGTTTATCTTAATTTTATTTGGGCAAAACATATGATTCAGTGAGCAAATTGATTATTAGTATTTGTTTTGGAATATTTATTATTAACATTTATAGAAATGGTGGCAGCATGGCTAAATAACCTTTAAAGGAGAACTATGAGGTGAGTGCTTTTCACTCACCTCATAGTTCTAGCCGACCTGTGACAGTGAGACTGTCACAGGTCTGCTCAGTAGATCGGGAAGTGAGCAAACACATACCGGCGTTCGCTCACTTCTCGATCCTGTCACGACCCTCTGCTGTGACAGGGGAGTGGCTGGATTCCCCCCTCCCTGCTCCGATCCACCAGCACTGACTGGCGGAACGGACGGGGAGGGGGCAGGTACAGCTGGCTCTGCCTCTAGATAGGCAATGCCAGCTGTCACTAACGCAGCTGGGCGGATCCAGACATAATTGTCGGGATCCGCTTCAGCTGCGGCGTCTGTAGCTCACGGTATACTGCGGCATCTCAGTATACCGCGAGCTGTAGCTCGTGGTATACTGAGCTTAGGGTGACGGGAGGATGCTAGTTTGTGTCCTCCTGTTAACCTAAGGAGAACTATAAGGGAAAAGCCTTAACCCCATAGTTCTCCTTTAAGCACACATATTGGGAGTTAAGCGTTTGAATTGTCAGTTGTTAAGCACAACTTTACAAATAAAATAAACCAGTCTGGAGATGTTGACAAGATGGTAACATTGAATACATGCTGGGAAATATCCTAAATACAAAATTGCCTTTAAGCTGTGATTTATTTCAAAGCGGGTTAAAGAAAAAAAAAACATACACAATCATTTTGTATTCACTAAATTTAAATTGATATTAAGCCATGATAGGACAATATCTGAGGGCTTGGCTTCACTGGCAGTTTTAATTGCTTACCCCTGAGTGATTAAACCACCAACTGGAAATGTATTCATTAGCATTATCTTGATTTTTATGAATTGCCAAGTGTTTAAATCACTCAGTAGCAAGTAACTAAAGATGTCCACATAGGTTAGCCTTCAGGGGTCTAGTTATCAATGTTTTCACTCAAAATTCCCACAACTTTTATGCCAAGATTCACTCATTCTCACCACAGTAGTATTAAACTCTCAATCCTTGTTACAAAAATGATTAAACAAATATACATTGCCCAGCAAAGTATTTTCTTTTACTTTTTGCCCAAACACTTAGTCATCATGTTTCCACACAGCTGTCTCCAAGTCTTTAAGTGGGGCCTCCTGAACTTCCTGTTGAGTCAAAAAGCCAAAGCGCAGTTTTCAACAGCTGTCCATCTGTTAGCCTGGAGATGGGACAAGGGAGGCCTATTGCCGTTAGTAAATCAACCCCTGGCTCTATAATATATTTGTCATACTGAAATTTTTGACAAACAAACTATTCAACAGTCAGGTTAAAGCGTGTAAAGACACAGCATTTCAAGTGTTCTTATTTAACCTGTATAGGATAAACTCTATCACTTAAGAGATAAGCTCTTTTTGGAATGAGATAACCATGCCTTTCAAAAAAAATATGATGAGTAGAAGACCCTCTGCACTGCTATACTAACCCCAATATATAGCTATATATTTCTTTTCCATCCTTTCTTTGTCCACTATGGTATTAACAACTGTTTACTTGTCTTAATTCAGTAAATAGCCCAACGTTACCCTTCCTCTGTGTAAACCAATGTGCTTGTGTGTATTACTTTGTTGCTGTCGCTCGTTTCCTTCATTGTCTGTTCTCTCTTTCTCTCTCTCTTCCCTCTCTCTTTCTTTGCCCCTATGCTTCTCGCAGGCATCCAGCTGACACCACAGCCACTGTTGAGGATATGCTGCCATCCGTTACCACCGTCACAACTAATTCTGACACTATTACTGAAACCTTTGCAACTGCACAAAATAGTCCCACAAGTGAGACCACCACTCTCACCTCTAGCACAGCCCCACCACCCACATCTGCACCTGACTCAAACTCAGTTCAGTCCAGTCAGGCAACTCCTTCTAAAACAGAGGCATCTTCAGCCTCCTCACCTCCTGCTGCAGCTTCTCCAAAAGTCGCACCTTTAGTAGACCTTAGTGATACCCCATCTACTAACAACCCATCTACTGCTGTAGCCAGCCAAGGGGGAGTCTTGAATCCTACTGCTGCAACCACTGCAGTTGAGGCTCCCAAAGCAGTTACCAGGCCTTCAGCTCCCGTTCCACCAAGTACTACTAGCCCCCCAGCTACTCCTGAAAAAGGCAAGCAGGAACCATCAGGTACCAAAAGCCCAGAAAAAGAAACGGCACAGACCAGCACAGTGAAAAGTCCAACGGAGGCTACCAAGAATGAGGCAGCTTCTGTCAGCAACACGAACCCCTCCCAGGGTGAGGACTTTCAAATTGATGGGGGGACCTTCAAGACTCCAGAAATTGACCTTGCAAAGGATGTTTTTGCAGCTCTTGGAACTTCTTCTTCTGCCGCTGTGGCTAGTGGGAAAGCTCCTGAGCTGGCTTCTTCCACTGCAGACACCACTGTACCGCCTGCTTCATCAAAGGCCGAGTATGGCATCTCTTAATCCTGTGTGTTGGTTGCGTCTTGTGTTGTCACTTGTTAGTGTTGTGAAGTGTTTTAATTTGTAGTTGTCTTGTGCAAAGGTACCCATAGACAAAAAGTAGCTAGTCTGGCCGATAATTATTGGATTGGGACAAAATATATACCCATGGACTACCAGGATCTGAGCAGGCATCCCTAAACAGACTGATCTCAGGTATTGATTTTCCTGGGTGATCATGAAAAGTGATGTCTGCACAGAGCATACACATGTTTGGCTGGTCGGATTGACAATCACATCTTCCAGACACTATCTTATGTCCTTTGATACCTTAACACCATTTGTTTAACTAACATACTTTACTCTAGATAGATAGATTGCTTTTCTGACAAAGACCCATCAGTATTGTTAAGGTGCTTTGAAATATTTTTGACTTAATTGTTTAATGAATACTTTACCAAACATAAATGAAAAAATGTACCTTAGAGTGTATTTCCACTTTTACAGTTGTCACGATTAGGGCACTGGAGCACCAGGAAATGTAAACTCTGGGTTTTGTGGAGCAGTATATAGTGACTGAATTAGGAATGGGCAGGGATACAGGTCTCTGAAGATGCAGGGACAGTGTGACCGCACAAGAAATGCAGGTGTGAGTCGCAGGATCTAAGGAGCCTCCTGGTCTTCCCCAGAGCCCCTGATGGTGTAGATGTTGAGCTGCAGGGCAGCTCCCAGGTTGCGGCTCTCTGACACACCCATGCAGGCACAGTGCCAGCGGGCACTCAGGGACAGAACACGGGGTGCATACAGGATACAAGATACAGAAAAC
Source organism: Nanorana parkeri (assembly GCF_000935625.1). Classification (NCBI taxonomy): domain Eukaryota; kingdom Metazoa; phylum Chordata; class Amphibia; order Anura; family Dicroglossidae; genus Nanorana; species Nanorana parkeri. The sequence continues at coordinate 241,024 of NW_017308190.1, read as the reverse complement.
AGGCACTAGATGGAAGACACAGTAAACATGCGTGACACAGGGAGCAGGTAACAGGAGGGAACACACAACAGGTGTACCCACAGAGCAAAGAGAAACACAGGAACAGCAGAGGGAAACGCACAAGAGAAAGGAGGGAGGTGCACAATAGTTCAGAGCACACTGACCACAGGGAGCAGGAGCCGGAGGCAACCACAAGCAGATCAGGAAACAATGCTGTGGAGGGAACACGCAGCCACAGCAAAAAAAAGGGGTACACGGACAGAAAACAGGAAATGAGAAAATGCAGCAGGAAGGGAATACCAAAACCAACAAGAGCAAACAAAGACACAAAATGGAAGGTATACTCAAGCGGCAATACCACAGAAAACAGAGAGGTCCGGCTACTAGCATGGAAACACGTTGCTCGAACGCTAAAGCATAGGTGCACAAGCCTTTTAACACCTAGGTTCAGGGCGGACTGACAGGAAACCGAGCAGCTCGGACAGGAGGCAAAACCAGGCGCCGGATCAATGTACAAGGAACCGTATTTGTTATTTGTTCCCATTCACACAGCATAACAAAACATCATTTAAAAAAAATATCTCTTACTGTTTGTTGCAGCAGGCAAGATGTCCAAATACAGGTTTTTCTGAGCACCTTCACAGTGATCTGTCCTTATAGAAAGACTTAGGACTGAAACATAAGGATTAACGGAATTACCATACAATGCAGTAGCCACTGTTGTAATCATTTAACCCTTTGTTAGGACAGGCAGTGTTCAGATCTACTTTAAAAATTATAATGAACAACACCCTCACCTCTCAGCACCCCTTCTAACATTACAAAGAAAGAGAAGCAAGTATCAAGTTTAACACATATGAAGCCAGAAAACCCTAGCCCAAATAAAGCAATTTAAATTGCAAGAAGCATTTTTTTTTTAATCTTATGCTATGTGAATGGGAGTATGGAACACATGTAAATGTGTTATCCTAATTTGGCTGCAAAAGTGGAAATACACTTTGCCAACTGCAGTCAGCACTATAAAACTACCCTATTGAACCAAGCATGACTGATTACATTCAATTATACATTTTTGTGCCACTTAACTTTTCCACCATTTAAGCTTTGCAGTTGTGTTATAAAAGTCACATCATATACTTCAACCCTTCCGCTGCCAGGCCCTGTGCTTCACTTTTAACCTCAGCTGGTTAGACCATTTTTTCACCTTTATTGTAATTCTCAACTGCAGTTTTCAGAGTTTGTAAAACAAACCCCAAACCATACATTTTCTGAAAGCATAGAACTGGTAGAATGAAAAGATAGTGCTACTAATTTTGTAGGTCTTGCAAAAGATGTACAAATGTTTATCAAATCAATATTTTTGATAAAAATTCACTAAAATTATTATCAGTGCACACAAAAAAAACACAATTTATAAGGTTCCTTCTAAGTCTAAAATATAAAACTGTATTGGGTTTGCTATGTGCTGCCACACAGTTGAATTAATGCTTTTTTAGAAAGGAAAAAAAAGAACGGAAAAATAAAGCACCGCAACGTGTTCTAAGGACGCGCCACAAGATATGTGGTGTGACAGTTGTGCAAATGTTTATCAAATCAATATTTTTTTAATGAAAATATACTAAAATCATTATCACAGAGCATAACTTTAATATTTGTTTACATATATACTACCATCAGGGGGCTTTGGGGAACTATCACAGTTCTAAACAGAACCCCGATATTTCTCTTTTGAAATAGAAAAAGAGATTGAGAACACTCACTGAACAGGAAGGACTCAGTATGGAGGCTTTCTGTTTCCTTACAAACTGATGAGATGGTATACATTTAATATCTCCCAGTTATGAATTGATTGGAAGTGACCTATGCAGAGCACTTTTAGCCCATTCATAAACTGAGGAGATAGTAGGTGTTTACAATGTCCCCAGTCATGAATGCACAGGAAGAGTGCCTTCTGCAAATTCATAACTGGGGAGATAGTATACACTTACTGTACCCTCAGTTATAAAAAAAACACTGGATTGATCACTACTGATCACTCTGGTGTTTAAGTAAGCGCTCCACCCCCTCCCGCCTGTCACTGGAGAGTAACTGCCACTATCTCCTCCCCACAGCTCTCTCCTCCCTGCTGGACGCTGGCTGCATGCTCTGACTGTCACCCTTGAGTCTCTGCTGATACAGGCAGGGGAGACAAGTGGGGATCATAGGGGAAACAGGAGGACATGCAGGGGACAGATTTAAAGCACCCAGCGGGAAGGATAAAGCATCAGATCAGCATGGGTGGCAGGGAGGGGGTTTGTTTAGAATGGAGAGTTGTCATCAGCAGTTTGTCAGCCACTGATGACAGCGATTTATTTACACAAATGAGTCAGAGGGACCCTCCTATTATAAGTTTTTGGACTCTGAAGCATGCTGAGTTGGCCTGCTGGGAAACCTTTTATTCTGCCATGTGCCTTAGGTCAGTGGCGGGGAAAGGGTTAAAGCAATAAAAACCACACAATAAAATATCTACCCAAGAAAAGGGAGATGAAACATCTGCGCATCTATAAACATTGTGTTGGGTTACAGCATATACAGTATGACTACCTTGGTGAAGTGATGCTTGTGCTGCCTTCCAACTCTTTTCCTCTCCTCAAGACAAGTTTTGGCAACATTACACAAGTGGGACATTTCTGTGTCTCATAATGACAATTGAATTTGGTGGGATTAAGCTGTTTTTGGCCACAGTATGACTTACATGGTGCACAGATTATATAAACAATATCAATATTTTCTAATATTAGTATTGATATAGTGTACAAGAATTGACTTGTGTTGTCCACAACAATTATACCATTCCTTAAATGCTACTGTGACAGGCTACCTAATCCTAGAAATAACCCGATACATTGGTTTTCCTTTCAGGCCATTGATCAAGAGGTTCAGGGTCACATACAAAACCATTCTCACAAATGACAAACATCTGTAATCCTATCAGTGTTATTGCAAATCTGGTTGTAAAGAGCCTCTAGGTTGTCGTTTTTCAAATTTTCTGTACATAAAACATTTGTTTTAGGAAAAATATACTGACATACATGCAAAAAATATGAATTGTGATTTATTGCTGATAATGTGTATGTATGTATGTATGTATGTATGTATGTATGTATGTGTAGCTGAAAAAGCTTTGGGTTTCTTTATGTGTTTGGTATATGCTGGGTATCATCTGCTGTTCTGTGTCTTTCTAACACAGTCTCATTATGGTCTATTTCCAGGAAGGCCCCTGTAGAAGAAAACTCTAAGCCAGAGGAATCAGACAGCAAGAGCACCCCAGCAGAAGTGAAAACAGTCCCCAATGAGGCCACTCAAACAAATGCGAGCGAGAGTAAAGCATGATTTGTCCTCGGGGTAGGGAAGTGTTACGTGGGAAGGGAAAAGTGAATACTAAAAAATAATGTCTGAAGAGCCTCATGCTAGCCATTTACAGAGTGAGGTACATACACACAAACACTTCATCATTCCTCTCCAATCTTGGCCTTTGTTGTTATTATTATTTTTGTTTTGTTGAGTTTTTCTTTCAATAAAATAAAACCTGTATGTTTTTGTGAGATTGTAGAAAGGATTCACCTCTTGTGTATATGCTTTTATGAACAAAGTCAAGTGGTAAAGTGTTGATATGAGATATTCCATGCAATGCCCCCCAAAAATAGCATTCCCCTTTTATTTATCATGTGGCAAAGGAGAGGCGTAGACAGTTCAGAACATTGCTCATAGCTGTTTGTTGACTTGAGACGTCACACGTGACTTTCAGCAACCAGGCAGAATCTAAGTGTTCTCAAAATAAATACACTAAGCAAAATGTCAATGTATGTTTTGCCCAGAACATTTGAGCTGTAGAAAATTGTTTTACTTGCATGGCTGCCAATGAGAGGATTTAGTTGATACATCTGACCACTGTATAGGCAAATAAAAATTGGAAAAGAGAGAAAGAAATCTGTGTGTCTTATAAGTCAGCCATCTGTTTTATTAGGAACAATACAGGATATGAATGAAAATATGTTTGATGGCATTATTGTCTGTTGTTTATCCCTTTTGTTGCTCTTTCCGTAATGGCTATCCTAAATGCACTCGATCTTGTACCAAGTCAACACAACATGGGTTTTGTCCAACAGAAAGCATCTTTATTTTATACTGGAATTACAACTTTAATGCAGGAGATTTCTGCAGAACCATCCATTGGCTAAGATCATCTCATGAGCAAACTGGAGTGAGAGACAATTAAAAAAGACTTTTGGTATGTTTAGATTAAACAGGTGTTGTTGATGTGACTGGTGCACTGTTAGGCAAGTGGATACATTGCTTTTTTCTCAGTCCAGCCAAAGTGATGAACAATTGAATATACAATGAATGTTGTCCTGAGTTTATGAAGAGCACTCTGAGATCCATTTAGCTAGATAAAACACTGGTTTTGGAAAAACATAGCCTGACAATATCACTTTGAATTACACACTTTACTATTAAAAACAGGAAAAAAAAACCCTAAATGTGTGGTTCTTGATACAGCTATCATTTAACCCAACCAGTGTTTAGAATTTCTTTCAACTTTTTGTCTTACTACAATATGGCAGTGCTTTCATCACATACATCTACTGTATGAATGTCTTATAATAAACCTCTGGCCTTTATATGGGCTGTCAGATGTCACAGCACACTCAGAACATCTCAGTAACCCCACAATACGTAGACAGCCTCTTGCATAAAAGTATCTAAAGGAAGAACAGTTTTCTATTTTCCATAGCAACCAGTAAGATATTGCTACGTATTTTATTTTTTCAAAAGAAGAATATTATTGGCTCTGATGGGTAACAAAAACTGTTCTTCATTAACAAACTTTCATGTATGAGGCCCATAGTTTTTGTAGATACACTTAAGCTTGTGGTGTTGGTAAATATGACACAACTTCTTTATGTAGATAATAATGGCAGATGTGCAATTTCCATAGACATTCTAGAACACTTGATGATCCCCTCAATCATAGTATATCTAAATTAAAGTATCTACTGTCAAAATAGAATACCCTGTGTAGAACAGTTTGCACCTCTGTAATATTTCCATGACAACCCTCACATAAAGTTGATATGGTATGAAGTCAGTCATTTTTTGTTGTTTTTGGCGTATGGCCTGTGAATGAACATGACACTGGTGACCTTAGTGTCATGTGATGTCACTGAGTTATTTGATACTCAAGCCTTAGCATTGTTTCTCACAAACTGACAACCTGCATTTTTGTAAATATTAGTTCATCTTCAAAATGGCTGCTTCAATCACATGAACCTATAGGCCCACTTTATTATTGTAAGGTATCAAATGGAGATTAGCCTTTAATTTTTTTTTTTGCAGGCATTGGCTTGTGGGAAACTTAGATGTATTGTATGAATGTGGGCCACACTGGTCACACTTAAATGTCCATCTTCACACTGCACTGCTTCCAGCTGGGGATCTATAAATGTTTGTTTCCTTATGTAGGATGCCAAATGTATATTTTTTTGCTCTTACTTTTCGTATGTATTTTTTTTTCCAGGTTTACAATCATTTTCTTTCTCATTCATGTGCTTCTTTCACAACAATTTGTTTAACTGAATTTCTCAATAGACACAGATATCTAAATATGATATAGTAGATTACTAGCATGCATTCTTTGCAATGAGATGTTTTGAGGGGAAAATGAATGTTTACAATTGACTCGTCCTATTTCATTTCACAATTGGGTTGTTATTTTGACTTCATAGTTAAATGCCAAGCATCATTAACTCACCCTTCATTTTATAGGGATTTATTGTTGTAGCATCTCTTAAGCATACTTTAGATCACCATGGATGCAAATTAATGTTTTACATACCCCCTCAATAAATAAAGATAGTTGCGTGGTTTATTAAAAAATTATGTGAGCTATAAGTGGTGTACTTAAGCTAGAACATGTACCACAGAGGTAGAGACCTGAAATATTCTCACCATGAAGGGTATTCTTACACTAGAATACCAGAAATAACAGAACTATAGCTTGATTACACAGGTAAATGTTACTGTTCATAGCAGTCAGTCAAATGCATGCTTTCATTTCCTGCCATGAAATTATGGGTCTTCTAATCATATGTCTAAAATATGAGTTGTACTTACTGCCTAGAGTGACCAACCAGATCCTTCCTATTCTTATCTCTAGTACAGTATTTGAGAATGCAAAAGAGAATTCGAGGCCAGCAAGTTTTTTTCCTCAGTCACTTTTAGTCAAGAGACCTGAATTAAAAATCTTGTCTAATGCTTTCTATGTGCATCACTTTCGCAAAACAATTGAAGGCCATTAAAACATGCCCACACAAGGTTCAGCTATTTTTATAGATAAAATACTGAAACAGTTTGGATTATTCAACACTGAAATTGCATTATAATAAAGTAGTCCTCTCCCTAATCAGGTATTCTCATCTGACTATCTTGTTCCCAGATGCCCCTTGCCCTGCAGTGGAGGAATGTGTTGTAACTTGCATTAGGCATCTATTTTTCCAAATGTGCAAAGCAGGTACAGCCACACAAGTAAGCTATTAGTATGAACAAGTAATACTTAGTTGGATGAGAGCATTAGAAGGGCTGTTTTTCATAGCACAAACAATTAGAAACCTGCTTTTGATTGTAATGGGAAACATCAAATTTTCCACCCAGTTATATGCAGAAAACTGATCATAAAAGCCCACAAGACTATTGTGCCTAAACAAACAAAAACAATGATAGATCAGGCTATAAAATAGAAATTAAAAAATCTTGCTAGTAATAGGTGCCTGCAGTAACATATACTGGACATTATATTGTAGAAAGTTTGAATCCTAGCTTACAGACCTGTTGTCAAGGCATTAGTGAGATCAGTAGCGGTTCCTTTTACTGTAAAATAAGCCTTTGATATGTTTATAGGGTATGTCAGCTAAAACTCTTCAAGATAAAAAAAAAAAATAGCAATGCTTCAAGTTGGAGCAGCCCTATAGATACATTTGTACCATAAACCCTTTCATTTTAGAGAAGTCTCGGCAATTATAAATAGTAGCTATGCTTGAGTTGAGCGAAGACAATTATTGTTAGATCTATAAGGTTTACCTGTGTATTTACGCCTTTGCATATTAAAAGGTGTGAGTGAATTGGGTGAGAATATTTAAAATGTTCTACTTAGAATAAGTAAAATTCACCAGTTTTTCTAAGCAACGCAAACACTGTATGTATTAGCCATAATAACAAAATGCCAAAATCCATTGATTTGGTGCCAGCTGTAGTCCTGTAATCTTCAAACATTATTTTTATTTTCTTATTTGCATTCGTTTTTCCAGGATGCAGACGCCATCTCAAAAACACCTCTTTTTCACAGCATTTGGGCAAACTATTTGGGTATATTGGGCTGATACTATGTGGATGTGTTTTGAATCATTCTTTCTTTGGTAAAGGAATACATTGGGAAATAAGAAAATCAACAATTTGTATTAAACTGATTGAAAAAAGTGGAATTTTCCTTTCCCCAATTGCTGTCAGCTTGTGCACAGTAAATGCGTGAATATTAGTGTGAAATGTGTTTTTTGTCATAGTATCATAATTAAACAAGCTTCAAAAAAGTATAGTTATGGTGGTGGAATAATATTTGGTGGGAATTACAATTAAAAAGAGTTTTACAGACTCAGACCCTGGCAAACCCTTCACTCTGTTCCTAAGATTATGTGAAAATGGCAAAGTTCTGCTATAGTGTGTTTCCATGCCTTCAACAGTGAATGAACATTTGGTTAAATGGGTTTTTATTTTGTTTTGTATTTTTTGCATCTGGACAGTGAGCATTGCTAATTAAACTCAAACTGTGAAAACATGGTCTTGTCACATTGCTAAGTGTTAATTTCTTCTTTTTTTTGCATTTCTCTAATGTTAATAGGGATATAAAATGAAGGGATTTGCCTAATATTTAATGCCGAGTGAGGAATATCATTTAAATCTTTTTTGTTTTACTTCGTACCATTTAAAAAAATCAATTTGTTTTTTCTTTTTGGATGGTCAGTTACATTTTGTTCTATTTTAAAATAAATCCATAGCATCATATATGTCAAATTGAAAAACAGGGACACACTGGCCCCGATTCATCAAGCTGCAATATTACTTAAAGTGGAACTATGTGCAAAATAATGAATGACATAAAGCAGTCTCACAATAGCATTCATACAGCAGTCTTTGCTTTTCTGAGCTCCCGGGACAAAGTTCTATTACCTGTAGATCCTGCCAAAAGTCATTTTTTACAACTTAATTTAACAGACCAAATTGACAGGCAAAAGAGGCAATTTATTGGGTTGAGACAAACCATTTAACACTGATAGGGGTGCTTACAATTATCAGCTTTCATTATTTAAGGTAAAACCAAAATAATGAAACTCTTTCTGTAACTGATTAAAAAGTGTTAGCCTGAGTCAGGCTTTAATTTGTTCACCCGTTTAAAGCCCTTCTAAATATATTAGTCCATCTAAAGGTGCCAATACACTGCTCGATTCTCGTACGATCTCACGTCTTTTGTCTAAGGAGCACGCTAGAAAACCAGCTGGTTTGAACGGTGCTCGGGAGACAAATCCCGAACTGCCTGTTCAGCATTGTGGTCATCGGAAGCCCGCCCCTCAGGAGGGCGGGCTTGCGATGATCGAGAGTACGATCTGCCTGTCGAAGATGGGCAGATCGTACGTTTTTTTAATCACTTTACACCATCACAAGACTAAGGTCTTGCGATGGTTGTACAGTGTATGGCCACCTTTACACTACCCTCTCAACAGGTTGACAATGCTGCTGACCAAGGGTGGCTACCTTGCATTCTCCATAAACAGAGTGGAGGAGTTAGTGTTGACACCCTATGGCATGAAGCATGTTACTGGCCGGATCACCAGGAAAAAAAAGCCTAAAAAAACTAATGCAGTCACCGTACCTAAGGATTGGCAAGACTCAATATATTACGTTTGTTTTTTGTTACTACACTTTAGGAAGTGCTACACAGCACTGAATGAATAGACACCGGATCGCTTGTACATTAACAGCCATCTCTAGCTGCTAAAAACGACACCTGCAGCAGCCATGTTCTTGTTTTAACTACTTCTGCGGGCCGCCGTCTATAGACGTATTGCGGCCCGGAAGGGGTTAAAGGCAGGGGTTTGCTTATTCTTGTCAGAGCCTCTAGCAAGTAGCGGTGAGCAGCATAGTAGTGATATCACCAAACCCCATTTTAAATCTCCTATAACTAGCAGCAGAGTCAGCAGTGCTTTAGATATCCCACTGCAGATATACAGATATGAGACTGAGTGCATAAGCACCCTTACATACCAGGACTGCCATTTTCAGGATGGATTCTAAACATAAGGTACTGCTTAGGTTCAAATCATGGTACTGAATTTTGGCGCGATTAACGTGACTACCTGTAACAGCAAATATTCACTTTTAGAGTTGAGTTTCACTTTAGGGGTTCTGCTTCATGCATTGGGGCTTTTATGTTGCACTATGGAGCTGAGACACATAACTCCAACCTGACCATCTATAAACATGCCACATGTTTTTGGACAAGGCCTTCCCCTTCCAAGACCTACAAATTAGGACTTTTGGAAGGTATGTAAAATTATGACCTAAGCACAGCCCTAGAAGCCATTGTGTGAAAAACATTCACTTCATACTACTGATGACTTCATAGAAGCTTAAGACACACAATGGCACCTGTTCTAATCATTTCAGCATTACACTATGAACCTATGGGGTGCCATCTTATAAATACCAGCTCAGTTCACAAAATGGCTACTACCCTTAAGTGGTAAGTGTAGTTTAAATCTGAACTCTGCAAATGATGAATAAGGTGATATGCTTACCTTATTCCTCATTACTGTAAGCTTCCTTCTTTACATGCAACCAGTCACACCAAGCCTCTTTTCTTCATTGCCCAGCTAGCTACAGCTCTCTGATGCCATCCTGCATTGTATGAAAGGATGCTGAGGATCCTACCACAACCCAGAGCATCAGTAGGCAGAGAAGAGCACTGGAAGTGTGTGAAGCGAGGAATAAGACATGTATACAGCTATGCCTCACTTAACGACCTACCTGTTTAGCGACCGCTCGTACTTACGACCACCTCTCCGACAGTACGTGCGGGAACATGGCAGCGGCATCTCCCCGACTTCATCTTATTTACAGTACTGAACTCCGTTCTCCGCTACTATTCTCGGTAAGTACTGTATTTACAGTACACTGTACGGTACTGTACATCTGCAACACTACAGTACTGTACTAATACAGTACAGTACTCTGTACAGTTCCTCGCTTAACGACCAATTTGCTTAACAACCTAGTCATAGTCAAGTGAGGAATAGCTGTATTACCTTATCATCCCCTAGGAAAAACAAGGTTAAGACGTGCAGTGGGTAGGGAGAACCACTGCAGGGTAAAGCTTTTTTGTTCCTGGTTTAAGAAGACCCTTGCATTATTAATTTTCTTTTTACAATAGCTTATATCAAATTTGTTTAAATGTGATTTACTGTTTGGTATTGAGGCATAGTGAATGATAGCTCCTCAGCTTCCGGTCTTTTCTAGGCTACATAGCATGTTGGGATATGAAGTTTTGCAACAGTTAAGTCACATCCTAACTTGATGAAAGAATAAAAAGCTTGTAAGTGAAGCATAAGATTGTTCACCATAAGCAAAAAAAATGTCTTTCTCTATATCTCACATATAAAACTTTAGAAAATGACTGAAAACTACTGTGCCCTAAGTTATGTTTTGTTGTTGCACTGAGTGGATTTGTGACACATTTTTATTTTAAGGGCCAACAATTCCTTCTTATGTCTAGTAATATAATCATGTCATGCGTAAGTATGTATGTATTATAACTATGTTTAGATACTACATATTTATCAGCCAATGGGTGAGATCCAACTCTCACTGCATCCTTCAGACAGTCGAGTGTTCTTTTGTTGAAATGTGACATAAAACTATACATTAATTTCTTGGGTGTCTGATTCTCATATTAACTATCATGTACAGGACATGTGAATGAGGCCTAAATTTCCAGATGGGCCTTCTGTATTATGCTGCTCAAATGCATCCATTCCCTGCCCTACATTCCCTACTTCTGGGGCCTTCTCTCTTTTTACCAAGTTGAATCATTGACAACCAACTCTATTCCCATTCTCACTGCTGTAAATACTGAGTACTAATGGAGAACTTTGCATTCTGTCAAAATACTTGTGTTCAATAAAAGTTACAAAAAACTGAAACACTTTTTTATGATCCCTTTGTGTGTTGTGACATACTGCTTCAAAGCTGTAAAATTAAAGTGTCCTTTATCATGTCATTTTTTTTTTTACGCATGTAATTTTTATTGGTATTTCAAAGGATGCACTACAGGATGAATAAAGAGTTACAAGAGGAGTGATGTTATAACAACAGAGGTACATGTGCCCCATATGATCTTATGAACAGAGGCAGGCTTATCACGTAGTCAGGAGGTATTATACAAGGCATTCATCTCAATCAGTAGCATGAATCCACAGTAACATTTCTAACAACTAAACTAAATCTTAATGCTTAATGTTGAACATCCTAAACAGAAAAGGAAAGAAAAGATAAGTTTGGTGCGTCACGGAGTAGGAGCAGAGAGGGTAAACTGTGCTGCCAATACCCTCCTTAGCAACTATAGCAACTATATCATTATTCGGAATCTACCAGGAACATGTGGGACAGGTTGGTCGTCAAGGGGTCCAATGTCGGAGTGTTGTGAAGGAAGTAGTGGGTGTGTTAATGAGGGGCTACCATGAGGATGATCCCCCTACAGGTAATTTAGGATAATTTTCGCCTCGGTGGGTCTAGAGTACATCCAGTCCCTCTAGGGAATTTGAGATTCTGGCTGTAAGGTACCATTTGGAGTTTTGAAAGCACCGCATGATACTTTGGAGTTGGTCGGGGGGGAGGGTCACAGTAAGGAAGGAAGACCATGTGGAGAAAAAACGTTTATGCGTTTCTCCTCATTGTGTGTGTCTGCCTTGTCGAGAACCATAAGCTTGTGTAGAGTGGATTGTAGGTCCTCTGTTGTAGGGACCTTTGGCAATAGCCAGTTAGTGAGGATAATCTTTTTAGAGGCCAACAGGCATAGGTGATCCCAGCGTGAGATGGAAGGAACAGGAGAAGTATGCTAATGAGGTATATCATGTAGGAGGCAGAGTGTAGGGTGGGGTTCCCGAGTTATTCTTGACATAGAGTTCATGTCAATTACCTCACGCCATAGGGAACTTATCTGTGGACAGGACCAGATCAGGTGAATAAAGTCTGGGTGGTGGATGTCACACTTGTTGGGCAATGTTGTAACCAGTCTGGTGATGAAGAGACAGGAGCGAAGTTGAAAGCATAATAGGTACTGTGGAGTATCATGTCATTTTGAAACACTGTGCACACACACATAGCCATTTCTGTCTTTGAAAATGTTTCTATTGTATAATGTAAAGAACAATAATGCACAGAAAACCTTAATATTCTTTCTGATTTTAATTTTCAGCTGTGCTCAAAGCAATGCACTGTTCGTGAATTACTCTGGGTTGCTACACCCTATCACCTAATTGGTATATTAAGCCAGAACATTTTCTTTTATTTTGGATAGAGATAGGGAAAGGTTAAGGCCCCTGTTCTTTTCTGCTGACACAGTGGGGTTGATTTACTAACCTTATAAACACACCACGAACGTGTATACACCTCTGCAGTGTGTTCCCTCCCAGCATGATCTATGGGTGGAATCTAAACACCTTTGTAATGTGTACACACCCAGCAGGTGTGTTGTGCAAAGAATTACAAGGTGATGTTGGGTAAATTAGCTCTATGTTGTGTTGCTTGCGTTGATGAATGCAGGAATGTAAATGCATGAGCTAACCATTTTTGTCTAAACTGTGAAGCAGCATTATATATGTATCATGTGCATGATTTTTCCATATATGGCATTAGTGGAAATATGCTTTTAGAGACTTTTTGGTTGATAAATACGTTTTGCTGTGTGAAAATCACACGCACCTGGTGCGTGCGTGTGTTTAGGTTAGTAAATCACCCCCAATGTGTCTCCGTTGAATAATCTCCTCTCACCTCCTGTTCCAATGACAACTCTAAAATCTTAGTTTTCTCATCAATTCCTGTACCAGAGACAATGGCCTAAGGAAGAGTTTTGGGTTCACTACTACCATCAGTTTGAGGTGAATCCTGGGGGTTTAAAACTTGTGTTCCTAGCAAATGTATGTTTACCTTGGGGAATATTTTTAAACCATAATGCACTACATGGCCTTTGAACTATAGTCAGTAGGCTTAGAAGGGTCAATAAGAGGCAACCAACTACTTTGATTTAGAAAAGCAGCAATAAACCCCTTTGCTGCTTTTTTTTGTTCTCAATATTGGGGAGTTTTTTTGTTTGAGGTCAGTTGTTACATTTAGCTGTTCTTTCATCCACAGCAAACTTTGTGTACGTGACAAGTCATTTGGTCCCTTTGTGGCTGGACGTACAGTGTACGTCTCCCGTCACGAAGGGGTTAACAAATGGGCTTAATTTCAGGAGGGGTCTTATTTTTGAGTTTTCATTTATTTTGTGGTTATATTGTGTGTTATTCTATGTTGATGGGGCCTTTATTTTAAGCAAAACTGCTTTTTTGCAGCAGCAACATGGCTTTCCTTGAAGAAATGGGCTTTTGTTTCAGGGGTATTTTTGTATTTGTTGGGGGGTATATTGGTTTTTATTTTATGTTGATTTGGCCTTTTTTAAGTTAAACTATTTTACTGTTTTTTTAAGTGGTTTTTTGTTTCAGGGTTGATATTTGTGGTTTTCGTTACTTTTAGGATTTTTTAAAACGATATTTTATGTTTATAGGGCCCTTTTGAAGTTTGTGGTGCTCAAAGCGCAGCAGTCACTTGTTACTGACCATCTGCTTTTGGAGCTGCCTTAAAGAAGGGCCCTCTCTACCTATCTACCTATCTGTCCTTCCTAAAACTACTTGAAAACTGAAATGAATCATATTGGGATGCTGTTGTTGTTTGTAAACTAAGCTAATTCTAACAGAATATCAATTCCACTACTAAATATGCACTGTTAATGCACACTATCGCTAAGACTGTTGAAAATCATAGTTCTGTAACACCATGTACAGCTATGGGCATCCCCAAAGCATGCTTTTATAAGGATTTGTGTTTTTTTCAATTTTGTCCTTAAAAACCAGATGGGAAGTCTGTCTCCCTGTTGTAGGGTAATTTTTTTAAACTTATTAGCCTTATTAGCCCTACAACTGGTACAGAATTTGCCCTTTTAGACTTCAATGGGATTTACTGACAGGTTTGGGTTTGACAAATTTCAAACAGGACTGGCCGAATTTTTGCCAGAGAAGAATCACCCATGCCTATAATGGTCAATGTAAACACAGAAAGCAAAAAACCTGACAAGGGTTGAAATCCTAAAAATTGGCACTTACGACTTCCGGTTCCGGCGCCAGATGAAATAGCGGTGTTCACCGGAGCTCCGACCCTGCCACATCCTAAGACCGCAACTCTGCTCCGAATCACCCAGTGAACAGGTCACCTGATCGCCTCTCTGTTGCCTGGACGACATGGACAGGTTCGTGGCACGTTCACAGCCAGTCCGCCGCTCTCTCTCCTCTCCATCGGCTCCGGCTGACATGCGGCCTGACAGCAGTTGGCGGCCGTGGAAACCTCACATCTGAGGGTGGAAATGGGGACCATCATAGCTGATTCCCTGAAACTACATATGGGACCCCTCATAGCGGCCATAGAAGCTCAGACCACCAGGATGCAGGACCTTGAAAACCGCATCAGTGATTTGGAAGACCATGCAGCTAGGTCTGATAGGTCACTAACTGAGGATCAAAAATCGATTCAATATTTACAATACAAGGTAGATGACTTTGAAAACAGGTCTCGCAGAAACAATCTTAGAATCATTGGGATCCCTGAATCGTGTTACCTGAATTACTATTTCAAGTTATGATCTGCTATATAAGCATTCACACTTACAGGTATGAGATTCTAAGGATTTATTCATGAGATTTGTGAGCTCAACACAATAACAGAATTTATTGGTATATAGTATCAAGACTTAAATACAATGAACCAATAATCTATTTAACTACAACATACAAAGAAAAGATTTAAACATGCCAAATACCCAGACATTGGTATCTAACAGACATACAGTTAAGTGGGGGAAAGATTATATGTATAGTTACCCATTAATCATCACATGAGGGCCCCATTCTGGTGAAAGAGAGCTAGCTTCTTTCCTTAATCCTTAATATACCCCTGGTGTCCATAGGGATGCATGGCAAGTCTCCCATTGGTTGACTCCCAAGGCCTGGGACTGGAGACACCCGACCACCCGAGACCTCTACCACCTGAGACCTCCACCTCCTACACCACTACTGATCCTGACTAACGACGCACGGCGTGCCCCAGCCGCGTGTAGCTCCTCCCCACTCTTCCATCTTGGACCGACGCGGCCCTGCCAGCCGAGTCCGTGGGTGGCCATACGGATGCGCACCCCCAACTGATCAGCTCGTCGTACCATCGGGGACACTCTTGCGACCCGGTATCTCTTGAAGGAGTGTGCCACACAGACCACGGGGGAGCCTCGAACCGTAAGTCCCTTTGTCCACTACTAACAGTATCACGCATTTTTCATATACAAAGATCCATTTATAAGTTGTACTTCATATACCTATCCACGTCCGTTTTGGTAGTCACGCTCCTGTCCTGTTTTGTCCATATCTGCATTTTTTGAATAGACAGGGTCCTCTCCCTGTATTAAAGGAGCTTCTGCACACCCTCACACAATAGTCACCTAATTTTATTGTGCCCACAGGAGTGCGCTTTATCCTTTTTTGTATTTTCCTGTGTTTGTCCCAAGGCCTAATGGAGATTGGAGGGTTTCCAAGACCCTCTTTACAACTCCCCACCCCTCACTTCCGATTGGCCAGTCTACATATTATTAGATCAAAGGGTCTTGGCACAGGAAAAACCTGATTACCAGCCCTATTTGCAATTCATTGGGCCTGCCACTCCCCTCCACAGTGATAAGCACAACAAATACTTTATTTCCCTACAAGCTACCTCCACCTCAGGTGAAATATTTAAAACAAGAAATAAAACTATATACATATGTCTTATGAAGATTTGACATAAACTCATAAGGTAACAATCGATTAAGCCTATAGATCTACAGCACTTTTGCTCCTCCATTATCCCCCAAGCCATGGGCATCACGTCTCACTGCGAGGTGGAGGGGGCCCACAGAATGG
The DNA here is from genome assembly GCF_000935625.1 of Nanorana parkeri. NCBI lineage: Eukaryota > Metazoa > Chordata > Amphibia > Anura > Dicroglossidae > Nanorana > Nanorana parkeri. The sequence goes on along the minus strand of NW_017308190.1, from coordinate 224,684 downwards.
GTCCCCTCAAAGATACCAATAGACCCAGGCCAGTCACTGTCCGATACTTGGACTATTCAGACAAGCACCGTCTCCTACAAACCTACAGGATGCAGCGCCAGTTGATTGTGGGGGGTCACAAGTTACTACTTTTTGCTGACTATTCAGCCGAATTGTCTAAACTACGCCGCTCCTTCCATGAGGTGTGTCAGACCCTCGTCCACAGACGGATCAAATTTGTCCTGGCTTATCCAGCTATTCTATGCCTGACAGATCCGGACGGCAACCAAACATGCTTCACATCTGCTGCCAAGGCGTACGTAGACAGTCATCTGTTTGACCCCCAATGGCACTCCAACTCCCCTCTTAAGAGTCCGCCACGCAAAAAGAAGGCCTGAATAACCAGGGGGCAAGTGCTCCTGATGAATCCTCCGTGGGCCAGCGGCACAGGCAGTTGACTTGCCGATACAACCCATACTAAGCTACTGCTGTTCTGCAGTTGTACGTTGAATCCAAGTTTCACGTTTCTACCGTTTACTCGTTTTTTTCTCTTCTGCATTGGAACTCTCCAGTAAGTGGCGGGGCGCAGGTACCGGAAGTTACCTGCCCCACTATCGCATTGGCTCTCCCAGGGTTGGATCGAATCCCCCTGCCCGATGACCGACTTACCACACACCGTCATCTGGAAAAAAGGAAGTCACTGAAAGGTATATACACCTACCTTACTTGTTTATTCTGTTTACTTCTTAGACTTTCTGCGCTCCAAGTTAGGAGCAGCCGTTCATGCATCGCCATATTGATGACAACCTCTCTACATACTCTACTCATCACCGTCCGGCCTGGTTGGCTACGTCTCCTCCCTCGGTATCGTGGGACCCGTGAACCAGGGTCGTTCCCGGAGCACTGGGACACCGGTAACGACTCATTTTCTTTCTTTACCATTTTTTTATGATCTCAACGTCATACAGATCTCTCCAAAGCTATGGGAACCTCCTTGAAAGTGGCCTCTTGGAACGTCAAAGGGCTCCGGACCCCGCAAAAAAGGAGACCAGTCCTGCACGATCTTAAAAAACTGAAAGTGGACATCGCTTTGCTGCAAGAAACTCACCTCCACCGTGATGATATCAGCCGCCTCAACCAATCCTGGGTGGGAACAGCTATAGGAGCACCATCCAAAGGTCGATCTGCAGGTACGACAATTTTCCTAAGTAAAACCTTACCCTATTCTTGTATTCTTGAACCCTATTCTATATTGTTACTGTCTCAGCAACACGATCCGATGGAGGGCAGATCTCATGTTGTTATCCAAATAGGACAAATTATTTTTGATATCTGGAACGTCTACGGCCCTAATGCGGACAATAAGTCCTTTTATGATTGCCTCCTATCTCACCAATCACCAGCTGCCCCTGATACTTACGTACTTATGGGGGGTGACTTCAATGCAGTTCCAGTCACCTTAGAAGACCGCTCCTGGACCAAGGGTCGCCCCTCTAAAGCCACCCTCTCACACGATCAGAACCTGTCTGCCATGATCCAAGCCGGAGGCCTTGTGAAATGCCTGGCGCTTCCTACACCTATTGGATCGGGAATACTCCCACTTTTCCCATGCCCATGTCTCTCTCTCTCGCCTGGACTTGATCCTTACCTCTCCCAATCTGATATAAAAAAAATTCCACTGTGACTGTGGAAGACATGGTTATATCCGATCACGCTCCGGTGACAATTGACCTCCACCACTTGGGCATATCCTCCAGACCGCTGGTGTGGCGTTATCCATCGTACTTGGCCACTGAGGATACGTTCCAGGCTCATCTGACATCCTGGTGGAATGAATATGCTTCTGATAATGCCATACATAGAGAAGACCCTATTCTCTTTTGGGAGACGGCAAAGGCTGTCCTGAGAGGCAGAATTTTGGCCTATGTCTCCTCCCAAAAGAGATTGACCCGGCAGAGGTATGTGGCGGCATGCACGACGGCCAGGACAGCCTACTTAACGTATAGACAGGACCCAACCCCTCACAACAAATCACTGTGGACCCAAGCTAAACAATCATGCGATCACTGGATTGCCCAGTATGATCTACAAATTGGCTCCCATAAAGAAGTAGAATATTTCAAATTTGGCAATAAAGCTGGCAAATTGTTAGCTAATCTAATCCGGGGACAATTCGCTCCCTCCCACATACTTAAACTCACTAACGATAAGGGTCTCGTTGCCTTTCATGTCTCGTTGCCTTTACGATCCGTCTCGTTGCCTTTCCTGTCCGCTGCCAATCGGGAACTCTTGAATGCTGCGATCACCCTCCAGGAGGTGCAATCAGCTATTCAACTTTCTCCTGGCTCAAAAGCCCCCGGACCGGATGGCATAATGGCGGAATTCTTTAAGTCCCTAAATGATCATGTTTCCCCTAACCTAGCATCCCTCTTTAATCATATCCTACAGCAGAATAGCTACCCACCCACTTTCAGTGCTGCTTGCATCTGCTTATTGCCTAAAAAAGGGAAAGACCCCACTCTCCCTGGTTCCTATCGCCCTATTTCATTACTAAACTTTGATGCCAAGCTGCTCTCTAAAATTATGGCAAACAGATTGGCCGTCGTGCTGCCCAAACTTATATCGTCAGACCAGGCGGGTTTTGTAACTGGTAGATCTGCTGTACTGAATGTCAGAAAAATCATAACTGCCTTAGAGGGAATACGGTTGTCAGGGCCCTCTCCCGCACCAATGGCCCTTCTGGCGTTGGACGCGGAGAAAACTTTCGACAACGTCAACTGGTCATGGCTTTCTCAGATAATGCATCGCTTGGGCTTCTCGGGGATGTTTCAGTCTTATATTTCTACCATGTATAGTTCCCCTTCAGCACAAATATACACACCTTCGGCCCTTTCCTCCCCTTTTCATTTATTCAAGGGCACCCGTCAAGTTTGTCCTCTCTCCCCTCTCCTATTTAAAATCGCTTTAGAACACCTGTCCCGCTCCTTGGCCTCCAATCAAGTTTTCAATGGCTATAGAACCGGCCCTTTTGATATCAAAATGACCCTATTCGCGGATGATATCCTGCTGGTAGTATCTGATCCGCTGACCAGTATCCCCAACATTCTTAATCATATCAGCCTGTTTGGCTCCTTTTACGGCCTCAAAATAAACATTAACAAGAGCGAACTCCTGCCGTTAACCCCAGATAGGACCTACGTTGACACCCTTTCCCGCACACACCCCTCACTTCAGATGCAAAAGCAGTCCATTACCTACCTGGGGATCTCCATTCCCCGCTCTGCTAAAGATCTTTACTCCCTCAATTATAAGCCTATCATCACTAAAATTGTCCAAGAATTGCGCGCGTGGCGTGACTACCCAGTCTCCCTTCTAGGTAGATGCCATCTCATAAAAATGATAAGCTTCGCTAGATTGCTCTACCCATTGCAAACAATACCCCTTCTTTTAAAACATAGAGATATCCAACTCTTCCATAGTGCATTCTCGACCTTTCTCTGGAAAGGGAAGAAGTCTAGAATAGCCTTGAAAAAACTCCAACAACCGGTAAAGAGCTTAGGCGCCAACCTTCCTAATATCAGGGTCTATAACTTAGCCAGCCTCTTCCAGCATGTGCGAGACTGGATGTATGATATCTCCTTTTTCACGAATACCTCCCTAGAGAGCCAGCTGACGTCAGTGTGGTCACTTCCTGGCGTATTGAACACCCCATTGAGGCTCCTTCCCACACGTATAAAAGATAACATCCTCCTCAGAGACACTATCTTAGCTTGGAGAGAGGTCAGAAAACTCCTACGTCTCCCCACGGTACTCTCCCTGGATGCCCCTCAACTCCTCCCCGATTTTCACAGCGGGCAGGGAATACTATGCGTTTCGATCATAGTCTGCTAAGGGTATATCTATCCTCAGGGACCTGTTTGACCCTGGGGGGCACTTCAAGACCTTCCGTGCCCATCAAAATCAAAGATAGCCACATAGTAAAGCTATTGAATGTTCCCAGAGACACTGTTGGAAGCATAGTTCACAAGTTCAAAGTTAAAGCAACAGTGGTTACACTACCTAGACGGGGCAGAAAAAAGAAACCATCAATGGCTGCAACCAGATTTCTGAGAAGGTAGGTTGAGAAAAATATTCGAGCGACTGCTAAAGACCTGCAGCAAGACTTGGTGGCAACAGGCACTTAGGTTTCTATTTGCACAGTAAGGCATGTACTAAATGCAGAAGGTTTCCATGCCAGAAAACCAAGACATAAACCGCTACTGACCCAACAGCACAAGAAAAGACAGTTCCACTATGTTCAAAACCATATAAATAGGTCAAAGAAGTTTTGGGATTCTGTTTTGTGGAGCAATGGAACAAAACTGGAGCTTTTCAGCCCTATGGATTAGTGGTTTGTCTGGAGGAAGAAGAATTAAGCATACGCTGAAAAGAATGCTTTGCATCCTCTGTCACGGGAAACCTTCAGCGTATGGAAGGCAAACGGGATTCATTGCATCAGGAAATTGTAGGAGAAAATGTTATGCCGTCTGTAAGGAAGCTGAAAGAAAAACTCCAGGAAAACTTTTATTAACCCTTGAAGGGGGCTCCTTGCAGTGGACTAAGTGCTTGTTTAAGTCTAGGGAGAAAAATAAAAGATATACCCACCCTAAGCTCAGAGCCGGCCAGCTGTCACAGTGCTCCCTCCAGCCTGTCTCCTCTACCGCAGCAGCATTGGGATGTTCCTCAGCATCTCCCTGTCTATACTCTGTATAGAAGTGATGAGGAAGGGGAAAGACACTGGACGGATAGGTATAGGAAGAAGCCGGGTCGCAGCATTAGGTGAGTATATATATTTTTTAACCTAGAAACAAATGAACACTTAACCCTTGCAGTGCAGGGGTAGCCCCACTACCAGGGTTAATAAGAAATTAATCCTGGAGTTCTTGAAGATTGGGCATCATTGGACCTTCCAACAGGGCAATGATCCCAAGCATACCTCAAATTCCACCAAGGTTTGGTTGCAGAAGAAGTCCTGTAAGACTCTACAGTGGCCATCACAGTCACCAAACTTGAAACCTATAGAAAATCTCTGGTGTGATTTGAAGAAGGTGGTTGAAGCACACAAACCCAAGAATATTAGTGAACTGGAGGCCATTGCTCATGCTGCCAGAAGCTGGTGTCTGGCTCTTCATCTTGTTTGCAGCATGTCATAGCAGCAAAAGGGTGCTCTACTTAGTACTAAAAATGTTTGCCATTAAGGTGTTGAATAATTTTGAGACTGCTGAAGTCATTAAAAGTAGCATTTTCAATAAGATTTGGGGAAACAACTTCAAACATTTGTTGGGTTGATCTTTTTCAATTGCTTTTGTTTGATTTCTTCATTGCAAATAGCCGAAAGTCTGCCACATTACAACATTGGCAGACTTTCGGCTATTTGCAATGAAGAAATCAAACAAAAGCAATTGAAAAAGATCAACCCAACAAATGTTTGAAGTTGTTTCCCCAAATCTTATTGAAAATGCTACTTTTAATGACTTCAGCAGTCTCAAAATTATTCAACACCTTAATGGCAAACATTTATATACCTGATTTGCAATGGTGGTTGAATTATTTTCATTACAACTGTATATTTAAATCTGTGGGGTCTGGACACAGTAAAATCCTATAGGCGTCCCCCTGCACTCCTTACCAGAAACCCCCAGATATGGGTGCTGAAATGACTGTGGATGGAACCGCTGGAATCAAGGAGGGAGCAAAGTGTCACCAGCACCCCAGACCAAATGGTCTAGTGATGCATGCTGTCACATTGAAGCAACGTTTCTGGGCCACGCAGGGTCCCTTCATCGGGCTCAGTATCACTCGGCTCAAACACGTCTATGGTCATATTGAGCCTGATAAGGGGAAAACATGCATCAATAAAGGACAATCATTTGACCATTTTGTCTAATGTATTGGTAACACTTTGCTCCCTCATGGACACAGTAAAAGTCACATGGGTGTCTTGTATTTCATTTTACATTTCCCATTTTTTTTTAAATTCAGTTTGGATAGAATGGATAAGGATTATAACCTCAGTCAGATTTTGCTGGAAACATCCATTTTTTTGAAATGCAATGTTTTTAATGACTGTTTTTATTATTTAAGCTGACTCACTTCTCAATCTGCTCATGAGATTTTTGAGAATTCTTGATTCTGTGTATATAAATATTGGCCTGTTTTCAGATTGCATACACTTTAGGTCCTAATGAAAGCGAAGTGCCTGCACCACAGACGTGCTGGCTTTAATTTTCTACCAATCATTTAAATAACAATTTTCCTTTACTCTATAAACACTGGTTAGGTTTATTGCTACATTCTACAAATTTAGATTTTTAATGTTTATCTATGCTCCCAATAGGGAGATCCACATTCTATTTGCCATGTGGACCATTGTCACCAGGAGAGAAAATGATAAGAATACAAAACTGCCACTTGAACAAGAATAGTGGGGAAATCTTCCAAAGGAGATATGATTTCCAGTAAAAAAATTCCACATGTTGAATTTTCCCTCATTTTGGGTAGGTGTCTATTTGCTTCCTAATGTGTGTGGACATAGAATGTGCAGGATAATCTCCCCAATGGGGACATGCACGAGAACCTCGAAGTGGTGCATTATCCAAAACTAGCAAAAAAGTTTTGGCTGGAATTAAACTTCAACTGAGAAGAGCTCTGAAAAAAACTGAATGGAGTTTGCTATACTAGATGGTGTTTCAGCACTAAAATGTTTGAGCACAAATGCCTGCTGCTCTAGTTACCTTGCCACTTCTGGCACAATTGTTGGAATAACTGGCTCACTCTACCTCTTATACTTACACTGCATCTGGCTGTATTTCCACTGCTGCTATCTAAGCATGTCAAAGTTGCCACCTCCCCAAAACCCACGGGATTATATTTTTTTCTCATAATCTGAGCCGACCTGTGACAATGATACTGTCAAAGGCCGGCTCAGTAGATCGGGAAGTGAGTGAACACATACCGGTGCTCGCTCACTTCTCGATCCTGTCACTGCAGAGAGCCGTGACGGGAGCGACTGGATTCCCCCCTCCCCTGTCCGATGCTCCAGCGCTGACTGGCGGTACGGACTGGGGAAGGGGGCGGATACAGCTGGCTCTGCTTCTACATAAGCAGTGCCAGCTGTCACTCACGCAGCTGAGCGGATCCAGACATAATTGTGGGGATCCGTTTCAGCTGCGGCGTCTCAGTATACCGCAAGCTGCAGCTCGCGGTATACTGAGTTTGGCTAACGGGAGGACGCTAGTTTGTGTCCTCCCGTTACCCTTACCCCTGACCCCATAGTTCTGCTTTAATGTAAGGCCTGCTAGGAGGTGCTGATGGGGTTTTTTTCTGGTTTTTCCCAATATGTTTCCTCATGTTTAGGTTTTTTTGACCCCATAATCAATCAGGGCTTTTAAACCATTCTGCAGAATTTTGCATCATACATGTACAATTTTAGAGCTTGGTTCAGATTCCCCTTAACTTTATTGAGACTTTCAGTTTGGAAATTCTGAATTTTTGAAGCTCGCATATTTTAAAGGGTTCGATTGAACCAACTAATAGAACTTTTCAGACATCAGCTCACCTCTGCTTTTACTGAAGGAGAGAGTTTGTGTTTTTTTTTGTACTTTGTACTTAAATGTTAACAAAGGGAAACCCCACTTATGTTGAGAAAAAAACATCCTCTTGCGCTTAGTCATAAAATTGCAAGGATTTTATTGCAAACTTCTACTTGTTGCTGTTCTGTTGAAATTGACACATGAATTCCAGTCACTTCCTGTGTGATAAGCGGGAGAATCTAGCTGCTGCAATCGCATACCAATTCAACATTGCCTTAATGCAACATGCCTCAACACAAAAAAACCATATGTAATGGTGGAAATGAGCCCTAAAGGTTTCTATACCATTACTAGACTAGTTATAATTTGTTATTTTTATTGCCCAGGTCAAATACTGCTCTGGTGGAAAACCTGGATTCAGGTAGCTAATGCATGTAAAAATTACAACTGGTGTCCAAATTCATGTTATGTCTATACTATAACTTTTTCTATTGTCAATAGTTGCTGATGCTCTATGGTAAAAATGGCCTGGCCAGGAAGGGGGTCTAAACACCTGGTCTTGAAGTGGTTAAATGGTTAGTCCACCCAAATGTGATTTTTTTTTTTTATTTCACAAACTTTTTATTATTTTCAGAAACAGTAAAAACACAGGATAGAACAAATTAATTTTCTGACGCAGCAGTGAAAAATAACTCTATTGCCAAAAGTGACACAAACAGCATATCTTCATCAAACATCCATATTTTCAAGGAATGTTAAAGATAACAAAAAGAGCTTAAGAACAAAATCACATATAAGTGCCCTCACAGCTCCACCGAACTTCCAGCGCTAAGAACCTCCCAGTGGTGGATCTGGAGGTAATGAACATGTAAATCATGTATTAAATGGGGCACGAGCCTTAGGTCTGGTTCACACCAGGGCGTTTTACAGCGCGTTTCCATGCGCTGTAAAACGCGCAAACACCAAAAGCCCATTATTCCTTATGGGCATGGTTCACACCTGGGCGTTTTACAGCGCGTAGGAACGCACTGTAAAACGCCCTACGCCCAAAGAAGTGCAGGAGCTTCTTTGGGGCGTATTTGTCGCGCGTATCCATTAGGATACAGCCGAATAGCCCTCGGAAAAGGGAAAACAAGTAAGTGAAGGGACAAAGGAAAGGTGGGCCAAGAAAAAAAAAAAAAAACAAGGGAAAGGGAAAGAAAAGAAACTAAAAGGAGCAGTAAAAATGAAAAGAAAACCCCCTATTTACAGAATGAAGAGAAAGAAGAAGACATAAACAGAGACAGAAAAAATAGAAAGGAAAATAGAGGAAATAAAAGGGAAGGAACAGATGAATACAAAAAAAAGAGAAAGCAAAAGGGGAAAAAAAGGAGAGAAAGTAGCCAAAAAGAAGGTGGGGACCCCTCAGATAGAAAACTAAAATGGCTAAGAAAGCACCAACTCAGGGTCAAAACATTGGGGACTTGCATGGAATATTCACAGTATCCAAACCCTCAAGAATTTTTTCATGGGTGCCCGCTAAAATAGCGGTTCATTTTTCATTAATCATTGTACCAGTAATCCTATTCTTTACTTCCAGGAAACTGAGGGCAGAAGATTCCCATGATCTGGCAAAAATTTGTTAAGTAGCCATAAATATATGATTGATCAGGACTTGTTGCCGATTGGACACTTGTGCTACGGGTTTGTGCAAAAGCGTTTACCATGGATTCTTGATTAAGTTGCACCTCAGAACAGTATTCACCAACGGATACACTCGAATCCAGAGTCATTTAACTTTAGGACAGTCCCACCAAATGTGGTACATAGTGCCCATGGCAGAGCAACCTTGAAAGCAGGAAGGAGATTAATATGCAATAGTTTTATGTATACTAGCAGGGGTATAATACCAATGAGCAAGTATAATTTTTTACTCATAGGTTAAATCCAGTGGGCTGAATTAGCCTGTGACTTGTTACATGTCTTGGATACCCTTGCAGTTTGTTCAAGCTAATCTGAGAGCTTTGGGTTTTTCTGTCCAATTTTGCGTGTTCCAGCTATAGCATTCTCCATAATAAATACAAAATGCTAGAGAGAAAGAGTTGCAACCCCTAATAAACTGGAGATTTCATATGCTATTGTGATTTATTACATAGTTAGTCAGGTTGAAAAACGACACATGTCCATCGAGATCAACCTTTTCATTTTCATTTTTTAGAAGTATTTGTGACTATTCATTATCCATACACTGAACACTTATCATATAATACACAATTTTCACCTTAAAAGCCTACAGATTGCCCTATCTATAACAATATATAAAGACAGATGTCTGAGTTTCCTGTTGTTTCAGCATAAAGACTGTAAAACAGTTAAATAAACACTTTAAACTGCTTCAGGTCTGTAGTGCCATCAAATTCCCCCGGCAGAGAGATGCAATCAGACTGTTTATAGAAAAGGTAACAGACTGCAGCTTACGAGACATACAGACATGCATCTTACAAATGTCAATTAATTACCCGTCCAAACTCATTCTGCATTGACAGCTAATGATAACCAAAATAAATTATTCGCTGACAGTATGTTGAAGACACACCATGTTAAATTAAATGGAAGCCCTGTGACAGAAATGTATGAACTCATTACCTTGCACCTTAATTAAAATCATATCTTTTACCATTTAATGGAGGACTATAAAGTTTCAATGTAAACCCTTGTCAAATTAAGCTCATGCTTGACAAGATGTTGCCTTCCTGCAGTTAATTCCACAAGGTTGTCAGTCATTAATAACGGGGAGTGAGATTTAGCTTCCAATGGTAGCGCATTAAGGATGCATCCACTCACTGCCATCTTCATTCAAGGGCTTCATTGCCCACTTTTATTAAATGAAAGTTCACAAAACAGAACAATTACCCTGGCAGGGGTTCTTTAGCATCTCATGGCAGCACATGCCCATCCAGCCTCCTGGCTTTGCATTTGCAGCACCGCTTCTCCGGCCTCAGCCCACTGTCTGTTCCTCCAGACAGCCTCAGTCATGTGCTAACCTGCACACTGGGGGATTCTTCCCAATCCGCAGCACCCTGATGCACTGGACTTCACTCTGACTCCTGGGTGGAGCCTTCCTGTCTCCCAGGTGGAGTCTTGAACCCTTCCCAACACCTTTAATTTAAAGGCTGTGCACACCTGTGCCATCAGCATGCGCTGGCCACTCAGATTCTGGACACAGGAATGGAGATAACGCAGGGGCATTGCCATGCACTGCCACAGGGGACATTACAAGGTAAGAAAACTTTCTGAAAGTTTTATTTGAATCTGAATTGGATCACATCAACTCATGTAATCAGCAGACTTGCTTTGTTATGAAAATGATCATGTTTAGGTTACCAGTGAACCAGCAATTCCAGTTAACAAATAATACGTCAAAGCTTTTTGGTAATCCACTGCAGACAGATTCAATATGTTTTATACTTTTATTTTCACCTAGTAATCCTGTGGATAACACAGTTCCTGTTTCTGTATGGCTGCTAGGGGTGAGCTTTAGGTTTGAGTCAACCTTGAGCTCCACTGGAGCCCGAGCTGGTTGCAGTTCGTCAAACAGTCAAGGGATTTGATCAATATGCCCGCTTGCTAAACCACATTTTGTGTTCCAGCAACTAATGATGTTGTGTGGCCCACACGACACCATTGGTTGATAGGACACTGGCAGACGGACTGCACAGTATCACTGGTTGCTAAGATGCTAACAGGTGATATGCAAAGCATCATTGGTTTACAGTATTCAAGTGGCTGGGTTGCACAGTATCACCGGTTGCTAGGATGCAGGAGGGTGCACCATAGCAACCAATGGCACTGTGGGAAAGCGAGCATCTTAGCATCTAATGATGTATGGGACACACAGCGTCATAGGTTGGTAGGACATGGACAGCCCTACGTTGTCATTGGTTGTGATGGCATACCCTACTGTGTTCTAGCAACCAATTATGCTGTGTGGGTAGCACAGTATCATTAGGGACTAGTACAGAGGTGGACCTGGACTCGGTTTGCTTGGATGTTCACCAAACCTGGGTTTCTGGCTGAGTTCAATGGACATCACAACCATCTGAACCTTGGCGTAATTGGCTCATCACTAGTGGCTATGCTTACTCCTCCACCATATCTATGGAGTGAGCCATGGTTATCAACCAGGCTGGGCATCCAGTTCCGCTCAAAGGAAGTGACCAGCACACTGCATTTCCAGAAAGATAAACAGGTAATTTCTGTTGTTTCTGAAAACGTTCTTAGCCTGAAAAAAGAAAACTAATGCAACTATCGCATTTAAGCACTGGCAAGCTGCAATATACTACATTTCACTTGGGTTTAATTATGTTTGAAACGTAGAACTGATGTGCTGCCAGTCAGCGAATGTAAATGAGTAAATCCCCACAAAAGAAAGGATTGTTCTAAGTGCTGCAATTGTATGGTACTGGTGCAATACACATCCTCTGGCTCTCCTGCTAATAACACAAGGCGCAAACAGCGTATTCTAAGAAAAAGGCAAGGGGCAGGGTACTAAGCTTGGCTTACCTTCACTGACTAAGAAACAGACTGACACAGATTATTTTACTTTCTCAGTACACTGCCCACCACTTGTGTTAGTATCAGGAGTGTCTGCATTTTTCACATGTCAATTGTAATATTAAACAATATTAATTTACAATATAACAATATTAAACTCTCAACCTTTTTTCAATAATATAACCAAATAAAACAAATATACATTGTCCAGTTAAGATTTTCTTGGCATTTTTCCCCAGGCACTTAAAATCATCAAGTTTACAGACAGCTCCAACTCTCTCAGCCAAGGATCCATCAACGTCCTGTCTAGTACAAGATCACATGGGATAGAGCAGTCTCCATCTGCTGTCCATCTACTAGCTTGGAGAAGGGAGGCGTATGGAGGAGGGAGCAGAACAGAGGAGAGCCTTGCCTTGCTGTGCCTGTGTGTTTGTGGAGACACACACAGCTTTCTATCACACACAAGGGTGTCTCAATAGGACCCTGCAAGGGAAAGGAACCTCCCTAAAACAGGATATCAGGACCAGTGCTCAGAGGACTAGCTGATCTAGCAGGAAACTAAAACTTTGAAACATCAAGGAGAAGCATTAATTGTAAGTGGTTTAATTAGAAGTTGATATAGCTTAAAAAGCTTTTGACTTTAGTATCACTTTAATTACCTTTAATTAAATAGCTATTTGCTATATAGTTGTAAGTGTTTTGAGAAATCGTATAGTCATAAAACAACAGCCAGTGTTAGTAATGACAGATAACTGGAAGATACTTAACTGCAGAAATCAGAGAGCAACAGTGCTGGGGCCATGGCCTTAATGTGTAGCTCACTTGACTGCCCATAGCCCTAATGCATATCATGCTTGCCTGTCCATGGCCTTAATGTGTAGCATCCCTGCCTGTCCATGGCCCTAATATGTAGCATTTCTGTCTTTCCATGGTCCTAATGCATAGCATGCCTACCTGTCCATGGCCCTACTATGTAGCATTTCTGTCTGTCCATGATCCTAATGTGCATCATGCCTGACTGTCTATGGCACTAATACATATCATACCTGCCTTTCCATGGCCCTAATGTGCCGCTTGCCTTCCTTGTCATGGCCCTAATGTGCAGCATGTCTACCTGTCCATAGCCCTGGTGCATAGCATGCCTCTCTGTCCATGGCCCTAATGTGTGAATGTATGCACATCCTTTCCATGTTAAGATAAAGTTCTAAACATCTGTGGTATCTACTCCTCTGAAGCCATTTAGGGTAGACAAGTTAGTCACTGGTTAGTCACTAGGGTAGACAAGTTAGTCACTGAAATAGTCATGTTAACCTATGTATACTTACACTGCTAAATTTGGCATGGCCATCTAGACTTCAATGACCTCTGATAATGGAAGGGTTAACCTGTCTCACTAAGCTGTTATATTACCTTTGCCCACAAAACGCAAACCCTTGCAGTCTTTTAAAATTCATAATTGAAGATCTTGGCAGTGTAAATACAGCCACACCATGTTCATGTTGTAATTATACAATTTGTCCACAAGGTGGTGCCATTGGCTAGTATATAAAAACTGCAAAGCTTTCTCTGAGCCTGAACTCCAGCATTTTACTATTCATGACAAGGAAGCCATCATTAACAAAAGCAGAAGTAGAATAGAGAATCAACAAAGGTCAAATATTTTGAACATCCACTATGCTCAAACAAGCCAAAGTGTTCATACTGAAATTTAAAAATCAAACAATCAGAAATGATGTATATTGTTTTCTTTAACAATAATAAAAATAAAACAATATAGTCTGGCCCTACGTGTGTAACCCTCTCCAAAATCCCATTCAAAAAAATGACTACCTTTAACCCTTTTGTGATTGTGGTTTTGTGCCTTCACGATCACTGCACATTTTGCGGTGTTAAGATTAAATTGTGAATACATTTTAGCTACTTTGTAGTTAATTTGTGTTTATTACGTATATGTATCCATACAGAAAATATGGGACTTTAAATGTAGTATTTTTGAAGAATCATTGATAGATACATGAAGCATCAATATCAACTTAAGCAGAAATCAATTTAATAATACAACTATTAAAATCAGATAAAAAATTCTAATGCAGTTATATTTACTCAAATATTCTCAAAGAATCATTTTTACTGAAAAATCTGTCCCAAAGTCGACGTATTTTATGGTATTCTGCTTCTTCAGGACTGCACTCAAAGATAAGTTTGTCATAGATATTTTTATTGGTTTTAAGGTGTGCACTGTGCATACATCCAAACAATAACAATAAAACTCAATGCACCTCAAATCTCATTCTCCCTTGTGTCATTATATCCATGACATAGTATCACATACATATTAGTGACAGCACTGGGTAAGGTGAAGAATGAGGCTTCTGGTTTCAGAGTGCAACATTCAAAATTCACGTTTTCATATTATCCTGGATCCAGAGGGCCAAGTGTATATGTGGATGCAATCCAGGATCCCCATATCTAGTCAAACACTTGTGGTTTATCTTTTAACTCACAGGTGATTTTTGTTATAAGGGTAGGTTGGAATTATTCATTTTTTCAGTGTGCTTAAAGAAGGGGTACAAGGTTCCTTCCATGCCATTAGGATTTACTTTTTGGCAAATTAAATGTGCAAAGAAGAGTTTTGGCGCATATAGATAATTGTAAATATCCCATAATGCCCAAGAGGCAGTTTTTGGGATTACATTTATTGGGACTTTCTTAACTGTTAACTGTCTTGTGCCCCGCCATCTCCAACTATTTGTCTACTCTAAGAGGTCTATTCACGAAGCAGCCGAAGGATCTAGCTGTAGCTTCGGCCGATCCTTCGGCTAGCTTCGGCCACAGGACCCCTTCGGTTCAGTAGAACCGAAGGGCTGCTGTACGGGCTATTCACTATAGCCCGTACAGCTCCCGAACTTGGGCGAGCGGCTCAGTCGAGCCGAATGCATATGCCTCGGCTCGGCTGAGCCTTGCTGAAAGCCGGAGCTGGCCTAGGGGCCGGCCATTGGCCGGCCGACAGCCTGCTTCTGACAGCTGGGCGGAGCCAGCCGTGTTCTTTCGGCTGGCTCCGGCCACTTGCAGAGAGATCAGCATCCCTGGTTACCTGCTAACCAGGGACAGTGATCTCCAGGCAGCCTAACTCTCCCGTGTGCTCCGGGAGTCTCCCGCCCTCTGCTGCAGTTCTCCATCAGGTCCACGTCCCTGGTTAGTGGATGGCAGTTCTCCATCAGGTCCACCACTACTGATTGACAGCAGCAGAGGGCGGGTACAATTGCTAGTTTGCTATTGGCTATTGCAAATTGAAAAAGCCAATAGGAATCTAGCAATGCATTGCTATGGCCAAAAATATATATATATTTTTTTTATTCCGTGTCAGAATAAAAAAAGAAAAAGCAGTGTTTATCTCCTTGGCGGCCGGGAGACTCCCGGAGCGCCCCGGGAGAGTTTTTTTTTTTGATGGCAGCAGAACCGCCGGCCAATAGAAAACAGTTGGGCAGAGCTAGCTGTCACTGCTAGCTCCGCAC
>NW_017308190.1:203250-208815 GCF_000935625.1 Nanorana parkeri | reverse complement strand
ATAGGAATGCATTGCTAGATTCCTATTGGCTATTTCAATTTGCAATAGCCAATTGCAAACTAGCTATTGCACCCGCCCACTGCTGCTGTCAATCAGCAAAGGGGACCTGCAGTTCTCCATCAGGTCCCCTCTAGTGATTGACCGCAGCAGAGGGCGGGTGCAATAGCTAGTTTGCTATTGGCTATTGCAAATTGAAATAGCCAATAGGAATCTAGCAATGCATACCTATTTATTCTTTTTTGACGGCAGCAGAACCGCCCGCCAATAGAAAACAGTTGGGTGGAGCTAGCTGTCACTGCTAGCTCCGCACAATAGTTTTCTATTGTTTTTTTCTACTTTTTAAACTATTTTGCTATTCTGCTCGGTCCCACAGAGGGGCCGAGCAGAACAGCCGAGCTGAATGCCGCTCGCCATCTATGAGAATAGGCCGAACAGCAGGGAGTAGCCTGCCGGAGGTTCGGCTTAGCTGATCCAGATGTTGGATCGGCTGAGTCGAACTCCTTCTGCACTTCGGTTTGGCCCGAAGCCACCCTATGTACCAGCCTGAAGTGAATAGCCGCACAGCGTTCGGCTCACTTTGCTTTAGGTCGGTCATTCACTCGGCTGCCTATGGCAGCTTAGTGAATAGACCCCATAGTAACATAGTAGATAAGGTTGAATAAAGGCAAGGGTCCATCCAGTTCAGCCTATGTGTGTATGGGTGCGTGCGTGATTGTGTGTCTGTATTTATTTGACTCTAACACTGCCCATATTTTTGTATATCAAGTGAAATAAGATGCTCATTGAGAAGTTTCTTGAATTTATCAATGCCCTCGGCCTGTGAATTCCACAATTTCACTACTCTCACAGTAAAAATCCCCTAAGATTTCTGAAATTGAACCCCCTTTCCTCCATCTTCCTGTTGTGTCTCTGTGTTCTCAAAACAGTTTTCTGATTGAACAGATATTCCGTATATTGTGATCCCCACCGATGATTTTGAAGACTGCGATAAGGTCTCCTCATAATTGCATATTTTCTAAGGTGAATAATCTGAATTGAATTGCTGAATGTGGTCCTCATAACCCAGGCCTTCTATCTCTTTAATTAATTTTGTAGCCCTTTGCTGAACTCTTTCCAGCTCGATGACGTCTCTACTGAGAGTTGGCGACCAAAACTGCGCCGCATACTCAAGATGAGGCCGAACCAGTGATTTATACAGTGGTAGTATTACTTTTTTGTATCCCTTGCCGAATTATCTTTTAATGCACGGCAGTATCCGGTTTGCTCTGCTGGCCGCTGCTTGGCATTGCTTACTATTGCCAAATCTGTGATCTATGAGGACCCCCAGGTCTTTTTCCATGGTTGACTTCCCTAATGTAGCACCCCCAAAGTGTTCGTTTTCACGCACGTTCTTTGCTCCCATGTACATAACCTTACATTTTTCAACATTAAATTGCATTTGCCATCTTGTAGCCCATTCCTCAATTTTGTTAAGGTCCTGTTGAAGTGCAGTTATCTCCTGGATTCGGTTTAAAAAAAAAAATAAGGTGTAGAAAGGTTAGAAAGATAGTTTGCCCACTCTGTGTCAGTACACTTAAGACCAGCACATAGGAGAGTACAGAAACCTATTTCCCCTATTTCTATGTGTACAGAGTTACTTAAATGGGAAAAGGGGGAATGGGTAGAAACGGTGTTTAAAAGGAGAATGCCACACCCCTGGTTTTATATTGCAAGAGGGTATTTTGGAGATTTGGGGTCTTTTTATGCTCACAGAGCTGCAATCGCAGTTTAAACAGTCCCAGACTTCCAGGGTAACTTTCCCAGTCTACAGATTTCAAGCAAGATTAATGACATTCAAGCTCACAGCAGTACACAGATCCCCACTCTCCAACCTCCTCCACACTACTCCTCACCTGCTAGCTACCACTTCCTGTCTTTTAAACCCACTTTTCCTCCAGCAGGTGAGTTAACCCCGTCTCATCCTTTAAAGGGACCACAGTCCAAATAGAGGGGAAATATAGCGTCCCTCCAGGACCCATCCGCGGTGTCCTGTACAGAGACTATAAACCATTGTTAGGATAGCAACCTTGAACCAACTGTATCTAACAATCACCTTTTTCCAAGGGCCATACCAAATACAATTAGAGGTAATGGATGGTCGCAAACACCCAATAATATCCTTTGTTCCATCTTGATTCGATGTCAAATACTATGATTAAACTTCTCGGCTGTTTAGTCAACTAGGATATGCCAACCAGAATGTAGGGGGTGCGACCTACAATAAAAATCTGTTTGCATGAATTTAATAATATATTTATGTGACTACAATTAGTCATAATTCAGGATTCTGGTGGAGCTTGTTGGTGTTCTCCTTGAATCGGCTTTTTCTCTCTTTTTTATAAATATGAGCTCGTCTTTTTAATCATGTATTGAATAAAAGTTCTAATTTTTATATTAAACTATTGTCTCGAGTGCCTAAAAAACCCCAATCTCCAAAATACCCTCTTTTTGCTCTATGTGTACAGACCCAAAATGGATGAAGCATACTGTACATTATCCCACCAACACAAATGCCCAAACTGTGCAAAGACAGCCACAATGTGATCCCAGCCAGATCATTGGGGCAGACAGGCTGGAAATCTGGACTTTATATTATACATAGAAATGTGTTAATGCAAAGCAGCAACTTGATGTGTGTGTGGCTGTGTGCCGCCTCTGGCAGCTCTGTCACTTGGGCCACAGCCTTTCTTGGTTAAGCAAATACTGGCCCCTAGTCAGATGTTGGGTTGTTTAATTCTAAAATGTGCAGTGAAAAGCTGGCACATATCAGATGGACCCCCTCCATCAGGACTATAGATAAGATTCTTTTTAACACTTAACCCCCCCCCACAAGACACATACTTAACCGGTCCCTTAAAAATGTGCATTCAGAAGATCTCTGGGGGAAAATGATCTTAACCATTGCAGTAGGGCTACCCCCACACTGCAAGGGTTAGGTGCTCATTTTCATCTAGGAGCAAAAATAACAAAGTTATACTCACCCGACCCTTGCATCCTGCTGGATGTTAGACTGGTTGCTACCGCCTTGCTTCCCCTCTTCTCCAGCGGTCTAAGATCTTTTGAGTCATCACATCTAATTCAGTGTATTGAATGTGAGGATGCTGAGGGACATACCATCACTGAAGCAGAGGTGGAGAGAGGCTTCGGGGACCAGAGTAGCAGCTAGCCGGCTCCAAGGTTCAGGTGAAAAAAAAATATTATTTTCATTCCTAGATGAAAATGAACACTTAACCTTTGGAGTGCAGAGGTAACCCCACTGCAAGGGTTCAGATCATTTTCCCCCAGAGTTCTTCTGAATGCACATTTTGAAAGGACCGGTTAAGTATGTGTCATGGTGGGGGGAGTTAAGTGTTAAAAAGAATGTCCTTGTCTTTAAGGAGTAAGTCTGCCCACCCGCCAAATTTTAATCCTATGCCTTAAATTTTACACCTTTTACCCCCTCCCCTAACCCTTGAATGGTAACCCCTCTCAACTCTTACAGGGTTATACACATTTAGGGACAGATAAACATCAACAGGGTTACTCACAAAAGGGTGAGGAGTGTGGGGAAGGCAGGAGAAGTGAACAATCTAGGCCAAAATAGCTGATTTGGAAAAATTCTCCAATTCAGCTGACTTTCCAGTTCAGCTATGTTCTCCTAGATTGTTCACTTCTCCTGCCTTCTCCAAACTCTTCACCCTTTTGTGTATAACCCTGTTGATGTGTTATCTGCCCTTAAATGTGTAGCCCTTCCTTCCAACACTAATAATAACACTTAATCCCTAAAGTGAGTCTTTAACACACACCCTTACCCCCTTCCACAACACTTAACAAGCCTTTAATACTAATGTAGCACCCTGTAGGAAAGAGTGCTATTAAATTTAGTATTATCAGATTGTATGCAGTCTGGTGCTAATTTGTAGTCTAGGTTCATCTGGTTTTCTCTAATCAATCTGTCATTGTTTGCATCGGTCTGCTGCTGGGTGTACCCTGGTCACAGAGCAGAGCAACCAATGAGAGTTTGATATGAGTAGTAATCCCTCTCCAGCCAATCACTGTGAGGCTAATGGACATTGGTGCTGGGGAGGAGATAAATACTTGGGGTGGACCATGTGATGTTTCTCTTCCTCCCCCGGCCCTGCCTGTGGGGGTGGGTGCTATGGACTGTCTGAGATGGCTAGGCCTGAAACCTGGGAACTAGTCGTGTGACTACACTGAAGCCTGAGTCTGGAGACCCAGTGGTTACTACTGATGACAAGGATGAACATGACAGGTGACTTCTACCTCAAGTACTGCTGTGCCATATGTTCTTTCTGCTGTGCATGGGGACAGCGACCACGCTCTGCCATATAATGGACGCTACATCTGCCTGGATGATCCTAACCCTCAACCTCTCTCTCCCTGAAGTTCTACAATAAAGTTCTCAGCATAATATCTACAGTCTGGACATTGCTTTAATCGACCACCATAGAGGGCGGTAAGTGCTGATGGGCAAAGTGAGTAAAATTATCCCTAGACAAAAAGATTACTGAATTGCGGTAACCCATAGCAACCGACCCTAGAGTCAAGGTGTGCTAGTGTGCTGTGGTACATGATAGAGCTTTTCTACAGAGGAAACACAGGGAGACCCGTTAGTTCTATTACTGTAGACCACCCCTTGGAGCCAGAGGTAGTGTTATCCTGCAATGGATACCACTGATGGAAAAAAGGGGTGACGCTACACTAAAAACAGCTAACACCTAAAAAACATCATTCCTAAACACTCATTGTAAAGCTGCCCACACACCTTACAATGTATCTGCAGATTTTCTAGGGTCAGATGGAAAAGGTGCAACAGATTCCTCCATCTGCACTTAACTGTGTGGATGGAGTAAACTCCACCTGGGCCAATCTGTTGCACTTTTTCCATCTGACCACAGAAAATCTGCAGATAATTGTAAGGTGTATGGGCACCTTAACACATATTTAACCTTACCCCTGAACTAATCCCTAACACTACGTATTATTTTATTCTAAACCAGTATTTCCTAAAAACAAACAGGCCCCATGTGAAAATCTATACAGAACCAAAATCCCAGCTGCAAAGTATACTGATCCAGAATACACAGTCAAGTATTGTTCATTAAAAGAAAAAACATAAGTCACAATTTCTTGGAAAGAGATACTACAAATGAAATAAAGAATTCAAATGGTCATTTATTATGAAAAATGCCTATATTGACCAAAAAGGGAGACTGAGGAGGGGAGCTGTTCCTAGGTCACCTTCAAGAGGAAAAGATAAGTTTAGTATAAACCTTCAGAGTCTATATATCTGGATCTACTGATTATTTTGACACATGCCGTACATTTCACTAAAGGTGACCTCCACTTATGCATTTTTCATCATATGCTTGCTTTGAATTTCCAGGTTTGTGACACATTGAGACAATAGAAAAGACAAAAGTTAGTCAGCAGCAACCATGCAGAAACTCAGTAAGAAAGAGAGGAAGAACACAGGAGAAAAAGCGAAGAAGGGATATATACTGTATATATATATATATATATATA
>NW_017308190.1:176041-203204 GCF_000935625.1 Nanorana parkeri | reverse complement strand
ATAAATAGATATATATATACCTGCTTCTTAGTTCCAAATAGGTAGAAGCCCACATAAGGAGCATTGCATGGGCACTGCTTTGAAGTTGAACTCTAGGTACATTTAAAACACACCAATTATTAAAGTTATTTGTTCAATAATATGTATAAATATATTTTGCAAGTAAACAGCTCCGATATACAGTAGGTGTTTACCTGGATTTCAGCTTTAACCTATTTCAATAGGGTTTCAAAATCAAATAGCAGTTTAAAGGGCAAGAACAAAATTTGTAAAACTGACTGCCACTAAATCCAGAAAAGCTTCAGATTCCCAATGAAATTTTCTCCAACATCAATTGTGGGATGACTGCCTCCATCAAAGGCCACTGGAAAGTTTCCTCACACAACATGCAAAACAAACAAACAGAAACGCGTCAGCTAGTTAGGTAGCCCCTGTTGGGATCTGCCTTATACCCTTCATCTGGACATAACTATGTGAGTAGTGTTTTATGCAAATTTTCGTCTAATACTGTTTAATAAACAGTATTAGACGAGGAGAAGGCGCTGTTTGTTTGTTTGTTTGTTTTGCATGACTGCCACTAAACCTCACTTTAAACAATTTACTAAGTTCTGAACTTGCCCTTATCTTTACTAGCAGTGTAGTGCATCACCTTTTAAGACATATGGTATGAAAACCAACAATGACAAAAAGCAAGATACAGCAATCACAAACTATAAATAAAATATCAAATATATTTGTAGAAAAAAATCCACAACACCTATTTTTTTTTACGCAAACCAAAAAACAAGACTGATCTTTCTTTACAACCAGCACACCATTTTTGTGTACTCTTATAAGTGTAAGTTGCAGGTGGACTTAATTTCATTGAGACTTCATTTCATTCCCTTATAATGTACAATCCTGCTATTGTGATGAAATGTTCACTGCTGCATAAATTAAGAAAAGTCAATTTAATTAAATCTTCCAGCACTCTTCAGATATGTAACTTAGTTATCACTCATGGAGACAGTGATTCTTTCTACATTTCAAACAGTTGTGCTACCACGTTAGAAACTTCTTGCAGATGCTAATGCATATCTATAAATAGGGGCACAATCCTGCCTTAGCCATGGTCTATTGTCCAGTTAATGGTGGCAGATCAGCTGCCCATAATTGAATCTCAAATTCATTACAAGTGTCCTATGTGGCTTCCATATATAGATATGAAGTGCATATATTACCAGCACATAGAATCAGTTCAACTGTGTTTCATATTACAAATCATGACATACACTAATCCTGTAACTCAATACCTTTGTGCCTAACTTTCGCATAGTCAAAGCCAAGTTGGTATACATGTCTTTGTATTTCACATATGGTTGACAGAAATCGGCGCTGTCCCTATAAATGCACTGTAAAACTTAAACTCATCTGCTATTCTTGCGCTATATATCTATCTTCATCTAACCACCATAGCCCAAGATCATATAGACAGGAATAGCAGGACTGAATCTCCCAATTCAAAGGCTCAAAAGCCGTTTCTTTATTGCGCCATGCTCCGGTGACGCCAAATGGCTGTGTTGCATCAATGCATTTTGCTCGCAGGAAGATTTATCAGGATGCTCAAAGGCCAAGAATCAAGCCTGCTGACAGTGGCTACTTTAAAACGATTCAACTATTCAGTGACAGTATAACTGATCTGAGTAAGCTATTGGAAGAATGGAATTTTTAAAAACTGGCTTATCGCTTTATGTGAATATATTTGTAGATTGGGGATTCTTGACACTTTCATGCCAAATGTATTCCGTGTATTTTTGTTTTCTTAAAGGATCAGCATAATTTATGACAGTATACAGAACATAACTATACTTAAAAAATCGTTCTCTTCTTCAGCAAATAAACAGAAAAGATTCATAGTGGTAAGCAGTAACAGATAACAGGTTTTTTCTAGTGCCAGTCCTGCATCATGAAATATGTGCTGACATGCCAGATATCCTCTCAAAGGATAATTCTCTGAAACGGTTATTAAACTGATATGTAAGAAAACCATCTCCCTCATGAGATTTATATGATGGAGATTACAGCCTTCAGCTGATTCAACAAAGTCTATTCAAGATAATAGTGTACAATTATGAGCCAAACAAACCTGTGCTTCTGTTAGGAAAGAGATAACAGTGTAGAGATGTACAAGGAAGCCATGCCTGAAGGGCTAATTACAAGGCCCAGGCTGCACATATTTACAATGGTCATTGTTATGGATTGTAGGTTGTGTGTGTGCCACTGGTTTATTGAAATAGAAAAGGCTTCTCTTCACATGGTTATGATAGCAATTGTATTTTAAGTCATGTGTAAACCAGAACTGATCTGACAGGTTCAGTGGGTTTAAACTTAAAGGGGATCTTTAGCTTAATGAGAATATGAAAACTGGCATTAAAGCCCATCTCCAGTTTACATGCCACCCATCTCTTCTTAAAAAACTGCCCCCTAATACAGATCATAGGTTCGGATTCACTGTAACATGATGTGTCAGATCTGGTTGGCAGCAGGAGACCTTCAATGTTGAGCCCAGAGGGCTGTTCAAGAAATTTCGCAAATTAATGAAATCACTATTATAACACATGGTGCTTCCACACTCAATAAGCTATGTCATCCAGCACCTCCAGTGGATATTCTAAACCTGTCTGAGACTTTTTCTGGGTCTCACAGCTCAACTTAGGAAGCCTCCCACAACCTTTTCCAAATGTCCAATCCCTTCTAATACCTTCATAGGATCTAGAACCAGGGATACATCTTTTCCTCTTCCCGTGTGGCTACACTTATGAGGCTTCATCATATAGTACCTAGAACCCCATCTTCCACCCCCTCAGCCACTTCACTTCCCACTCATTAGATTCTTAAAATACCACCATAGAAACAATGCAAACCCAATCATCTACATGCTTAGGAACTTTTACTGAAAACTTCTCACATGCAAAACCATACAACATCTTAATTCTCAGATTAGACACTTAAAAAACAATAATGCTACTTGTAGCTGATTGATGCACTTCCTTGCTGTTTGAATCACAATTAAACTTTCGTTTTGAAAAAATGCTTGCAGGACAATATAACTCCTGTGTTCATGTCTGCGAATTACGTCATCTGTGGCTAGTCAGTAGAGAAGACTTACTAAAAACTGAAGACTCCAGATCTGTAAAGAGACTGAGAGAAGATGGCATAGGCCGTAAAGGGGTGTTGAAGGGGAATGTAATATCTCATTGCTGGAGGAGGGCACTTTCTGAAGAATGTGTGCCATAATCTTCAAGTATGCTTTGAAGTTTATGGCAAAAGCCCTGGGAACCCATAGCTGTATATTTTCAATTTAACAGTCCAGTTTACCAGCTTTGTTTACATGGTTCCATGATCTCTGAACATCCCTGGGAGAACATGTTCTAAACCCTGTGTTCCACCACCACAAGGGAACTCTGTATCGGACTCTTATAACAGACCAAGGTTATCTCTCATCATAAGGAAACCAATGTTACTTGTTGATCTACCTCTGTAGAATGGCCTTCACACCTCAGTAGCGGACACCTCTTAACCTGATTGGAACACTGAACCTCCATTACCATACTACAGTGAGGGAAGAGCTGAGAATCTCTTAAAGAACGTTAAACACACTCTTACAAAGGAGCTAAATGTGTCAGGATTTACGCTTCACTGGTAACATCATTTGCTGAGTCTTTCCGTCTCTGGATTCATGTTCTATTGTAATGTTAAGATTTATCATTTGAATGGAAGGCATGCAAAAATGATGATTTCACATTTCTTAGCAATAATACATGAATTTAAACAGTCAAAGTTATTTCTGCATGGTTTCTGCCTGTTCCAAAAAACATAATCATGCTTCATGCGTAACAGATTAAATGAGAATTTCTGTATCCAATGTTTGCATTCAGGAAATTTTCAAAAATAATAATCTTTGCCAAAAACAAGCACGTAGGCAGCTTTTTATAACAACTGAAAAAAGTAGAAAAAAATAGGCACAAAGCAAAGTTCCTGTTTATTTCCTTTCTGCATATCTACCACAAAATTACTATGATGCCTTGAGCAACATTCATGGACTTTCCTAGTGTATAAATGTAATTAACATTAATATGTAAAACATATACAAATTTATTTTCATACAATGTAAAAGGTCATCCATAGAAAAAAACTATAAAATTCATGCTCAACCAATAAGTTATTGCATATAAATGAAGCACAAAGCACATCACACCATTTGTCTTACAAAGTGTCCAAAATCCAATATATGATGGTGGGAGTGCCCGGAGGTTCATATGCTCTGGATATGGGTGTACAATTTAATTAGATTGGTTTTGTCCTGCACGTTGGTTCACAATCCTTGGTAAGCATTCCTTCACAGTCTCAACATTCTCTAAAACAAGTAGACATCTGACTAGTCTTATTTTTTCACCTACCCGCTAAACCATAGCCAAAGCATAGAAACAACTAGCAGTGTCATTTGGGGAGGTTAAACAAAGGATCATGGACATCGTTGTCTATGAGAAGCGTCCGGCAGTTCTGAACGACTCCCACTCTAAATTTCTTAAAATATGGTCTCTATGCCTGAACTATAATTACCATATAAATATACACCACTACCTGAGTGAATGATGTGAAACCTCGCGCCACTACTCTAATCAAGTTAAGCAGCAGCTGAAATCTGTGTGGTCACATATAACGTATAAAATTAATGGTAAAAGCCGCGCTGTGTGAATGAGACCGCAAAGTGTCAGATATAGTAGATACTGACCTTGGAGTAATGTGATACAATGTGTAAAAAGTGCAAAACAAAAAAGAAACGATCACCTCTTCTCCTGACCGCTCCAGCTTTAGCTCCAGGAAACGGGCCGCACTCAGAGAGGCAGCTACGATCACACCTTCAGCGTTCCCTCTCTCTGCTCCCAGCCGCTGCAGCTTCAGAGCAGCCAACGGGTGTAATCAGAGCCGCCTCTCTGAGTGGAGCTGAAGCGGCCGGGACGAAAGAGAGTGAGCGCAGAGAGCTAGCTCCGGCTCTGGATGGAACACTACCGGCGCGGCAATCGCTCGCTCGCTTCTGTTCTCTTTTCTCATTCTCGAGCTCGGCCGCTCTGTAGCTGCAGCAGGCGAGAAAGAGAAGAGAAAACAGAAGCGAGTGATTGCCCCGGCGGTAGTGTTCCATCCCTAGTCCCGCCGGCGAGGCACCATTGCTGACATTCCACTCGCCCCCCCCGCAATTTTCACTCGCCAATTGCGAGGGGGCGAGTGGAAATGTTGAGGCCTGGTCTAGGGTGTTAGGGCATCCAGGGACACTACTCAGTTACCCACCCATCATGTTACTGTCAGTAATGCATTTCTGGTATTAATAAAAGGTTCCATACTGCAAACCTGCCTGCTACTGCAATCCAACTGGGTCTTCATTTTGGTTGTCCTTGCACAACTTGTTAATTTTTGTTGGTGTAATAGAGCACAGTGGAGTTGCAGTTACAAACTGCCACCAGGCCATAGTTTACCCTTCTATTTAATTCACTGGAGATAGGTCCACTGACAAATAGTGAGCAAACTTTAAGCATTTCCACATCCAACCTCAGGATGCTTTGTGTTGCTATTACATTCAATGTTATGAGTGTGATGCTAAAATTAACCAGTTGACTGGAGTTTGAGAGGGGTGGCACAGACAGTTGGCCTAGCCAAGCAAAAAGACAGTTGGTCTACTTTCATATTTGTTTTGTATCTATACCTTGCAAAGAAAATACAGTTGACACTAAAAATCAGCCAGCTTTTCAAAGAGTTGCCATAAGTTGACATTGACTCAGTAACACCCTATCAAAAATGGGCATCGTTAGCAGGAAAGGTTTCCTACAAAACACAAATCAATGATGTTTTATTCTAATATGTTCAGAGTTAGAAAATGAATGTTGTATAGAATTATACACAAACATAGCATTACTGAACTAATGGGAGTCTTTAAAGAAGAACTCCAGGAATTTTTTAATTAACACTTGCAGTGGGGGGTATCCCTCCCCTGCCGGGGTTAAGTGCTCATTTGTGTCTATGTTAAAAAAGATATACTCACCCGAAGCTCCAAGCCAGCTTTTTCTTGGACCGGTCCTTCCACTGCCTCTCCTCCTCCTTTGCAGCGGTCTAAGGTCCCTTAAATCATCAAGGTCTATATACAGTGTATAGATGTGAGGACGCTGAGGATGATTCCAATGCTGCTGTGGAGGAGGAGACAGGTTGGAGGGAGCACTGTGACATTTGGCCGAGTCAGAGCTTCAGGTGAGTATTTTGTTGTTATTTTAGCACCTAGACAAAAATGAACACTTAATTCTTGTATGGAAGTAGCCCCATTGCAAGGGATAATACAAAGTTTTCCTGGAGTTCATCTTTAAGAACTGTCATAAGCATTCAGAAATTTAACACAGGTCCATACATTACATATCTAAATACCTGTACAGTATTAACCTCGCCAATGAAACATTATTAAAAATGTAAAAAAACAACTTCTTCATTCCTTGCTTTCCTTTTTCCCCTGCTCCTCCCTAGATAGAAGCCCAATTTGTGGTCATTATTATAGTTACTGGTCAGTAGCCATGGTCTCAGTGAAAGAGGAATGGGGCATGTCAGCTAGAGGGCTCCCACTCAGATTCCCTGTTACACCTCCTCTATCTTTTCATCGGTTGCCAAGACAATCTCCACCTTGCTTTATTTTATGTACAGAGTCACTCAACATATATTTAAATTATGATATGGAATGTAATTGTATAATAAAATATTATAATAAAATATTTAGTCAAATGTTTTTCTTCCTTTCTGCGTTATTTCCCACAAGCACACATGATCACATTAGTCACTAGGATGCAGAAAGACGAGCGGAACAGCGCTATTGGATGCTGGGATGCAGCTTCATTGGCGATCAGGCTGCCCACACCATGGAATTGCATAATGCTTTGTAGCCAATCTACCTGTGTCCCAACAACCAAAGACACTATATACCTGGCTGCCTGTGCCCTTCAACCAATGATGCTGTGAGGTCCAGCTGCCTGCTACCAATGATGCTACATGGCCTGGCAACAGGGGAACTCACACATCCCCTTCCCCTGCACATGTAGTAGCAACACTTGAGAAGCACCTGGTTTCTGAGTCAAGCATTGTCAATCATAGCTAGATAGATATTTGTTTCCTTGCATGTTCAGAAAGCGGTGGGGGTGAGGGAGGTCTGTTGTTGACCAGCAAAGAGACAAACTAGAAAAACAGGACAGATTGCTGGGTGCTGTAGTCTAGAGGACAGGAGCAAGTGGAAAATGTGCAGTGATATTTCTTCTTATGAATTTGAGCCAAAATAGACGCTGTCCTTCCAGAAAATGTTTTTTTGGGGGGGCTGCAGGGTTTACTATTGCAGTTATATTTGTTTAGTTGCTTATTTAGGTAACTTCTTTCATTCCATTTACTTGTTCATTACCTCTATGATGTCAGCTCTCTTTCAGCCAGACCTATTTTTTTTTTTAAGTGATATATAGATTTATCTCTGCAAACGACGTAAAGCAAACACTAGGTGGTAGTAGTGCACTGTTCTTTTAAGCTATTAAGCTTTTTCATGTTAAGAGAATGTGGGGTGCTATTGTTTTATTAGTGATGTTTTATTATGCCTCTATCACTATAGGAATACCTGTGAGAGATCATCAACTACATTAAACATTATGTGTTGAACAGGTGAAATATACTTTATCAACTAATATTATTACAAATAATAATAATAATAATATTACATCTACATGATCCAACACCAAATAATTCATTTGTCCAGCAGAACAGGGAGGCAGCTGGGCTCCTGAGAGCAGTAATGATGTGCGACTCACATGTAATATAAACCGTTGATGCTGATTTCAGCATGAAACTATATGTGGCAGAGTAGATATAATTTGTAAATTGCCTCTCCTTAATTGAATAAAAATGTTTCCTAAGTGGCTCTTTTTAATTTAGTCTTATTGTTGATTATACTGACAAGCTCATGTATTTTTTCCTATGTAAACAAGTGGAGGTGTATGTATGTATTTATACAAAGATATATATATGTTTATGATCTTAAAACAAATCAACTTTTCATAATCGATATGCACACTACAGTATGAACACATAAAACTAACAGAAAAAATAAATAAATAAATAAATAAATGCAATATGTTGAATATTTGTATGAGAAAAATATGTGTCTTGCATGATAGAAGTCTTTTTACTACACTGCCCATATTTATAGCTACATATCAGAAAGGAAATTGTCCAGTGGACACTGGGTTAGCAAGACTCAGAAATCAAGCCTAGGTTTAATTATAATATATGGCAGTTGTTCTTTTTTTACCACATGAAGACATAAACAGCCTACAGGTCACAGTCATGGGATGGCAATGGTCCCAGTAACAAAATGCTGAACACCTTCATGCTAGAGCCCTAATTGTGACAGGATCTTCAGGTCCCACCACGGAAGTGGAGGCCAATGATGAAGAGACAAGTGAACTATATTTTTGGAAATTGTGCTCGTTGATTATTAATCCTGTGATTAAGGAACTGTTCCCTGTGGTCTATATAATATAATATTATACTCAGGGTACACACATGCAGGGTTTACCTCAAAAGCTATAAAGTGGAACTTCGGTTGCTCTCTGGCTGTTCCCTTTTCTCCAGCTCACTCTCTTCAGTGGCCAATGACATATCATCCAGTCATCATTTCCTTGGTTACATCTCTGTTCACCTCTGAAAAACTCTTCTCTCCATTGTTTTTCTTCTTTTCTAATATTGTTTCTCTTCTATCAATTATTCTTCCTTTTAGTGTATTCACTGCATGTATCCGGTAATAAATAGTCTGTCTGGGTTTTTTTTCTCTCTCACATGTTATTGCTTATCCCCAGCATCCAATATCTTGGATTTTTGTAAGGTTCAACTGTATAAAATGCAGTGACTAATCCCTGCAAAAAATATGCATCAGAGAGGTATGGGTTAACTTTTAAGATTTACAACTCTTGCAGAATGAAATTGCAATGGTAACACAATTATGTTGGACTTAAAGAACACCTGTCACTAGAGTAAGACAAGGGCTATGACTGCTGAGCTCTTTCTCAAAAAATACTTTTTCCCTGCCTCTCACAGTGCCCCTTTAGCATTGGTTATTATCTGACCTGGAACAAGTATACAACTGGAAAATTAAACTTTACACACAAAAAAAATATGTGAACAGGCAGGTTTTTTTAATTGCAGAAGAGACATACTATGGTGGTGTCTAACAGAGCTATTCACAAAAGGGTGTAGAGTTTGGAGAAGGCAGGAGAAGTGAACAGTCTAGGACAATATAGCTGAACTGGAAAGTGAGCTGAATTTAAGAATCTTTCCAAATTAGCTATTTTAGCCTAGATTGTTCATTTCTCCTGCCTTCTCCAAACTCTTCACCCTTTTTTGAATAACCCTGTAAATGTTGAACCTAGTTTATAGCTGGACGAATGGCGTTCACACGATATTCCCATCACTAGATGGAGCCGAGGAGCATCCAGCTCCTCAGCGCCATCCAGTGGTGGGAATGCCATGCAAGCAGGCCTGAAGGGGGTGTGTGTCACTGACAAGTCCAAACCAAGTACACGCACATCACTAATCTGGATCAGTAAGGTTGCTACAGATACATTTAGCTCATAGAGATTTTACTATTGTGTTGAGGAATTTATCTTTATTTTTACACCCCATAAACACCCTGTAAATATAAGAAAAGCTAACTCTCAGCTTTTTTTACAAGTAGTTTTTTAAATAGCAAAATTTCACAGAAAATAAAAATCAGTAATTTTGCAGGGAAATCAATTTATGCCAAAATCATTCTGCTTATCCCTACCAGCTATAAATTAGTTCCGACTGTCAAAACTTTTGACCTTAGTTTGGTTGATTGATGTCCATTTTGCCCTATATACAACTATATTAGATATACTACTGCTTTTACATTGTATATACTGTATATACTTGTATATACTGTATGCTGTTACCATTTCAGTAGTTCTACAGTTTTTGCATTATTTGAGTATCATAAAAAAAATACATATTTAAGACCACTTTCTTCCTTTTCTATTTTTTTTTTCTGCTGGCACCGTGCATATTTCTTGTTACATTTGAAGATGAAGTCTTTCTCTCACAGTTAATTCCTTCCTGAAACAGTCATCACTGGCTGTAATCAGTTACTGTTACATGCTTCACACGTAAACTGCAGTGAGTTCTTGCCGTTCATAATGCAAATGAAATTAGTAATTGCATCAAACAAGCAAAACGTCAGGGTAATTTGTGTCACATAAATATAACCATCATTCGGTAGTCATGAATATTCAATGACTTCTTCCGTGTTATTGTTGGACGAGTCCAGGTACAGTATTAGCAGAACAAATCGAAGAAGTAATTAATATAAGCTATGCTCTGTCTTTCTTGTTTATCTCCCTTTGTAAGTTGGCCTTAAAGCAAACCTGTATTTGCCCATTCAGGGCTAAGCAAGCGGTATGCTTTAATCCCCTCCCCGGTAGCACATACTCACCTTTTCTTCACTCCTCTGCTGCTCTGTTCAGCTACATGGAGAAAAAAAATGGTACTTCTGAGTATGGAGTACTGACTCCGTGTGACAGAACTGAGCCAATCATCAAGCACCAATGCAGTCAAATGTTCAAAGCCCGAGGTAAACTATGCCCTTAAACAGAGCAGTATCTCTGGTATCCCTTACTACAGAGAAGTAGTAAGGGATACCATAGCTGCCAACATTGCAAATAATTAGGTGGGACACCATGAAGGGATTAACTGCATAGTGTGATCCTTGTAGGCATGGCCAAAGAGTAGGTAATGTCATTAAAGTGGTTGTGGCTTTTTGGTGTATGCCTTGTCATTTGGCACCTTTCCCCTTTTGCTTTGCTATTGTTTAGATAAAGAAAAGAAAATTTAAGTAAAATTTGTCCCATCATTGGTGTCAGTGGCAGAAACAATAACCACCAGCATTGGTATCAGTGACCCCAGTAATAATCCCGCTGGAACTATTCTTTAACTGTTGGGCTGTTGATCTACTGTGATCTACTGTCACCTAACACTACCACTGACATTTTAGTGCCGAGTGCATCCCTGTATGACTCTGCATTGTTGCCATTGATCCTACCAGACAGCCCAGGGGCACATACACTGCTGAATAGTATCTAAAATCTTGGGACTGTCCAGCAGGATCAAAGCACCCTCAAAAGGGCAGCGGACCCCTACCTTCACTGCCCCAGGTGATCCACCGCCTATTGCTTTTGATTTCATGCTTTAAATAACCATGCAGAATATACACTGAGTGGCCAGATTATTATGACCACCCCATCAGTACTTCGTTGGGCCACGAGATGACTACACGAGCTAACTTTGTTGGGCCACCTCGTGACTCCACGAGATGTTAAAAGGTGATGCGAGGAATCTGACACTGCACTGTTGCCCTTCTGTTGTCTTGTACCAGTCTTGCCACTCTCCATTCTGCCCTAACATTGACTAGTCGCTGACTGCCACAATTCACACGTTCAGACCCAGATTTTCGGCTGACAGTCCAGTCTTTAAACACTTTAACAACAGCTGCTCTTGAACATTTAACACATTCTGCTGTTTTGCTGATACTCGCTCCATGGCTCTGAGTGTCAACAATCATCCCACGTTCAAAGGCTGTTAAATCGCGTTGTTTACCCATATCTTCAGAAAAAAAGCACTTCTACTGTCGTAGTAAACAACTTGCTTCCCTATTTATAATGGTCTGTCCCTCTAGCAACTTCAGCGCGAAATTGTAGCTAATTATAGCTAATTTGGCTACAAACGTCAGGTGGTCATAATAATCTGGCCACTCAGTGTATATCAGCAGAGTACCACAAAACATAAAAAACATGAATAACATGATAACATGTATTAAGAGATTTTTTTTTCTTCCAGTATCACCACCAAAGCAAGGGTATTTTTATTTATTTATAGTGACACCACCAACTTAGGGAAATGTTTTCCTCACACTGATTCCAGGACATTACTTTCTTGACACTTGACACTATTAGCCCCACATTTCACTGCAGAAGAGAATGTGCACTGCCATTAAACTTGCACCACTTTTACTTGCATTTTGTCACAACAAACTATGCATACTGCTGTTAACCTCACCCAGGGGGGTGGGTGCAGTTTGGCATCTATGCCCTGGGCACTGGATAACCTTTTTCAGCACTGGACTTTTGGCAAGTATGCTGTCACGCAGCCAGACTGACACACCTCTGTCATGCTGCTACAGACTGACAAACCATTGTCACTTGGTAGCTTAATATTAACATAAGCACTGTTCCCTGTGTGCTCTGCGTGTTAAGTAAGCAGACACCAAGCTTCTGTCATGAATCCTCTGCAATACATAAATATTC
The DNA here is from genome assembly GCF_000935625.1 of Nanorana parkeri. Classification (NCBI taxonomy): domain Eukaryota; kingdom Metazoa; phylum Chordata; class Amphibia; order Anura; family Dicroglossidae; genus Nanorana; species Nanorana parkeri. Next base: position 190,782 of record NW_017308190.1, on the reverse strand, counting down.
TGTCCAATCCCAGTCCCTCCCCACACTGCAGGGCACCCTGGGGTACCCCACTCTCTTCCTGCTGTTTCTCTACTGCTCACTATGCAGTCACTCCATGCTTAGCTCCTGCATGTCCAGCACCAAGTGCTTTTAGATGTCCTGCTGAAAAACTGTGGAGGTCATGAGACACAGACGTTGACAATTAATAGCTGGGAAACAGCCAGGGATGCTCAGCAGTCTTTTATGTTCTGTGGACTGATTGTGGAGTGGACCTGTGTAAACGAATGATCTTCCCAGAGTAATAATCAATGGTGGCTATTGCCAAAGGGTTGGCACCTGGTGTGGACCCACAACCCCCTCTGGTACACCACTGCATATTGCCTCTGATTTCAGGCTTTGAACAACAATGTAACATTCACATCAGCAATCAGCTAAATGCATCAGAAATCTTAAAAAAACATAAAAATAATGTATTGCTGTAATGTATTACATGTTTCTTGGTTCCAAGCCCTTTACTCAGGAGTAAAGAAAATTAAAAAGGACAGTGTAGAAATGTGGGGCAGTGCTCTATTAGAAACCTTCAGAAAATCTCATAAGATTCTTCATCCCCTTGGAGAACTATAATAGACATCATCGGAATTGAATACATGAATCATGTTGGATTATTGCTTTACAGAAGCTGTACTTAAGGAACATTAATATAGACAGCCTGGTACATTTTATTCCTGGTGATTTCTTCTCTTAGTAATAATGAATTATGATAAGTAGTATTAATTCAGAATTCATAAATCTATTTCACTATAGTATTATTTCATTCATAATTTATTATTAAAGAAGCATTTTATTACCATATCTCAAACTTCTGCACTATCCCCCACTACCCCTGAAAAGTGTGGAGCGCCATACAGCTAAAATACAGGGAAAGCAAGTAATTAAAAATGCTTTTCAGTACATGTACATCAATAGCTTTCATTGCGTAGTCACTGAATATACATTTCATTTCTTAATCACTTGCTGCCCGGATCAATTTCTTACTATTTGCACGCACATGATAAAATCTGAATTTTTGGCTAGAAAACAGCTTCAAACTCCCGAACAATGATATATTTTCTGTGGGGGGGGGGCGGGGGACTTAAAAGATTTTGTTTACATTTGTTTCATTCTTTTATATGTAATTTTTTACACTAACTTAATTACTATCACACAGGTGGCTAACAAGCCCCCTGTGTAATAGTGGATAGGGTGTGACAGGTCCTCTTTCAGACCCCTAATGTCATCTAGGGAGCCCAAAGAGGCTAAGGAAGCAGAGATCTGCTTCCCCAGCTTCTTTTCCTGGCTCTAAGAGCCAGAGAATGTAAATTGTGACACCAGAAGTGATGTAATACACATCACTTCTTGGTCCAGTAATCTGAGGAGAGATCAATGCCTGGAAGCCTTCTGCTCTCTCTCTGATCGTTGTAGGGAGACCCGCCATGCCGATCCTTGGACAGCGGAGCCCGAGACAACCGACGGCAGCAGAGGGGAGTGGGGGCAGCACATGCCTTCAATAACTACAAACGATTCAGCGGCTGTATAGATGCCCGGTCACTTGTGCCTGAACAACCATTGCCGGCAGTTTAAAATGACACCAAGAACACGGCTGCAGCAGCATCTGTGTTCTTGGTATAACCACTTCTGCGGGCTGCCGTATGTACATATTGCGGCCCGAAAGTGGTTAATTGTCTGTTACATTTTTTTATCATTATATATTTCCATCATGGTTAGGGCTTATGTAGACGTGTGTAGTTTTTGTACATTTAATGTGCATTTAAAAACCCAATTTAAATGCAGGTTATCATTGTAAATTAAGACACAACACATACTTTTCAACAAGTCCTTTATGCAAAAAACAAAAAATACTCCAGAAAGTCCTCATCATCCATCCATAAATTATGTCATCCAGCAATGTAGATCCTTTTTAGTCACACACGCCGATGTCAGAAGAAAAACCCAACTGACCATAAGACAAGTCTGCACCTGATGGAAGACTAAAGCTGAATGACAGCTCCGGTCCCCACAGCTGAATGTAAACAAAGGGGCAGATATAGCCAGTGATATCATTGACCAAAAATTGACATGCTAATTTTTGAGTAATGACATTACCCCACTCTTTTGTATACATTCAGGTAAGAGTGGGCGGGCATGGTTCGGAACTCTAATAAGCTAGTCCACCATTAGATTCTTCTCCCTTGTGACTGACAGCAGCCTGTGAACAGACTACATAGTCAATAGACAGCCTGCTTTGACTATGGGATCCATCCACTGCCTACTGTCAGTTACAAGGGAGCAACCATTGACAGCAGAAAGGTGTCATATAAAATAACAGTAGAAATACAATATATGATGTCCGGCTCCCTCAAAACCTGGTAAATGTTCAGCATTCTGTTAAAGGTCAGAAAAAGCAACGTTTGGTCTGAACCTTCAAACAAATTTTAAGCTCATCCCTAGTGATAATCTGCCCCTGGACCGTATTCAAAATGTTATAAAATCTGTGTGATGTATTGTTCACAGCCTATGCTGAACCATTATATTATAATACAAGGTTTGTGGTGTAAAATAAGGCAATTCTAATTATTAATAATCAAAATAATTCAATTATAATTAGACTTATACACTCCATTCGATAACATAATAGCTGGTAAATCCATTTAGCCCCAATTATTAGCAATCTAATTCAAACAATGACATAACATGTATTCTCCATAGAGCAAAATAATAGAATAAACAATTACATTGAATTCTCTTATCATGTAGTTGTCATAGGCCTACTAAGTGATGAATAAAATACATTAATGAAGGTCATCATTGTACCAGTCTGTTTAAACACACTGCCATAGGATGTCAAGTATTATGTTCCCGAAGGAATTATGATTTCTAAAAGTGAATTACTTAGTAACAGTTGCTTTTATTTTACCATCCGTACTAAAAAGAAAATGTAATTATTTCATTACAAAAATTATTTTAACAGGAAACTAATAGAACATAAGAAAATAGAAAAACACTGTTCAATCCAGTTACATAGTCATAAAAAATATTTAGATGCATATTCAAATCCAAAGTCTAGGCACCAAACCCTGACCCCCAGTCCCTCCCCACTTCCCCCACTTCCCCCACTTCCCCCACTTCCCCCACACACCAAACATGTCAAGCCTTAAAATTGCGCACTCGCACGAAACCTCAAAAAACTACATTACCCAAAATTGGCAATAGGCAACGCTTTAAAAGCTTTTACCGCTCATCAGTTTAGTGTTATCAGTGATTGATGGCCCTAAAATGATTGCTCTCACTTCGACGTTAGCGCCGATATGTAACATGTGTAGCGCAATTGACGTGTTTGCGCGCTGGTGCACCGGACGCATATTTACGTTTATATGTGCGTAAACGAAGGGGTGGACTTAAACATTTTTTTGGGGGGAGGGGGGGTTACTTTTTTTATTTGTGACTTATTTTTTTTTAACTTTTTTTATTTATATATATATATATTTTTTTTTTTACACCTATTGTTATTGCTATTACATAGGGGAATACAATCCCCCTATATATTAGCAAAGGCACACTGACATTTCCTCTTTATGGAGACATTGGGGTCTCTAGGACCCCTAATGTCACCTGTGGACCCCAAAAGAAGCTGATGAAGCAGAGATCTGCTTCATCAGCTTCTTCTCTCTGGCTATAGCAGCCAGATGACTGACAGGTGAATGTGGAAGTGATGTAATCACACATCACTTCTGCATTCACAGCCCAAAGGGAGATCAGCAAGGAGCTGAACTCCCTCCCTTCTCCTCCTGACCCCCTCCTGACCCCCTCCTGACCCGGTCCCGGGCCGCATTGCGGGCACTCTGCAGTTGCACCTGGGCAAGTTAAATGCAGCCATGGAAGCGCAAAATACACGCATAAACGCCATGGAACAACGCATTAGTAATGTGGAGGATGACGCTGCTGATTCACATCATGCATACGGTGACATGGCCAAATGCATCCATCACCTGCAGGATAAGGTGGATGATTTCAAAAACCGCTCCAGACGCAATAATCTGCGGGTAATTGGCATCCCAGAATCGGTGAAACCCATTGACCTGAAGGCGTTCTGCACTGCCGCCATACCCAAAGCCTTGGGCTTATCCGCAGCATGCAAGGTTGAGAGGGCGCACAGATTGGGACCCCCTAGAGATGACGCCAAACCTAGGCCTGTGCTTGTACGCTACCTCGATTACTACGACAAACAAAATGTTTTCCAAACCTATCGCACTCAGCACAATCTTGTGGTGGATGGCTTAAAGCTGCTACTTTTTGCGGATTACTCTATGGAAACATCTAAAATGAGAAAATCATTCCATGAGGTTTGCCATTCACTGGTTCATCACCACATAAAATTTGCTCTGCAATACCCAGCAGTGCTCCGCTTCTCCACGGAGGATGGGAAAGCATGGCGCTTCACCTCAGCAGCACAAGCCCAAAGGTTCCTCGACTCCTGGGGGAAAAAACACATCCTTTTCATCCCCATCCAAAAGCCCTCCATGGAAGAAGAAGGCCTGAGCCCTTGAACGGGTAAGGTTATTTCATCTTCATATTCATGGAGGGGATAGGCGCTGCTGCGGCGCGGAAGTTCCGGGCCTGGAGGTTGATCTTCTGCAGGTACTTTGGACCTTCGTTATTTTGTTATATTTTTTTTCTTCTATTGTTCCTCCGTTGATATTCCAGTTTCTCCGGGAATGATTGTTTTTGCCCTTTCTGGATGGCGGGACGGCGCGATCTACTTGTTCGTTGAGCGCCCCTAAGCTGACGCAACCTCGTGAAGTGCGACCTTGCTCTCACGTGTGGTCAGTCTCACTTCGCTCGCATCAGGAAAAAAGGTAGTCACACACTATGTATGTTTCTTTTTTTGTGTTCCTGTTTTTTGTACTTTTTAACCAACACACTCATGGAGTACATCTTCTTCAATTTCGTATCCTGCCCCCATGGGGTTGGGACCACGACCCCCTTCCCGATGGGTCACCCCTTCTTCCTTCTACACCTCAAACGGTGCCTACGCCACTTATGCTACAGGGCATCTTCTGGAGCACTGGGACGCCCGCAAGAGCCCCTCCCCTGTTGTCAGCAAGTATCGCTAGATAGTATCTACACCCCACTGTGGCTGTTATGGGACCCATCCTGAACATTGTTACCTGAAATGTTAAGGGGCTGAGATACCCTAACAAACTACGCCAGATTCTGCATCGTCTCCACAAGATGAAGGTGGACATCACCCTTCTCCAGGAAACCCACCTTAAAAAGCAAGATATTCCACGCATGTGACAATCTTGGGTGGGCATGGCCATTGGTGCTCCAGCTGCAGGGAAATCTGCTGGGGTGGTCACCCTTATCAATAAGTCACTGGCGCACTCAATCACCTCCCACAGTTTTGGCCAGGACAACGGTAGATGGTCTATGCTTTCCCTACAAGTGGGATCCCACACACTGCACCTCTGGAATGTGTATGGACCCAACGCGGACAACAAGTCATTTCTGGATCACCTTATGTCACAAAGTTCAAAGCTCCCACCCTCCCCATTTCTCCTTATTGGCGGGGATTTTAATGCTACACCATCCACTCAGGAGGACCGATCGTGGGAAGCTCCACCCGCAACTTCCTATCGTAATCTCCAGGACACACGCTTGGTCACCTGGATTGAGTCGACAGGCCTTACAGACACTTGGAGACACCTTCACCCTCTGGAAAGAGACTTTACCCACTTTTCCCATGCTCACAGCTCGCTGTCCCGTATAGACCTTTTTTTGCCTCTTCTTCCCTGTTGTCCAAACTGGACTCTGTGACTGTCAAGGACAAGGTGATCTCAGATCACGCACCAGTGCTGCTTACTCTACATAATATTGGTGTGCCTAGTCACCCCATCAATTGGAGGTTCCCCAATTACATGGCAAAGGATGAAGCATTCCAGGCGGAGCTTCAAAAATGGTGGAGTGACTACTCTGTTGATAATGCTGCTCATGTGTCTGATCCTGTATTGTTTTGGGAGACCGCAAAGGTGGTTTTGAGAGGTCATATACTGGCGAATGCTACTGTAAAGAAAAGGCTGGTCAGGAGAAGGCACGCGGAGGCGAGCGCGGCAGCCAGGCGGTCTTACCTTGACTACAAAAATGACCCTTCCGCGACGCACAGGCCGGCTTGGCTGGTGGCCAAACAGGCATGTGATCATTGGCTACACCAACATGACCTGATACTTAGAAACCCAGCCGATCTGGCGCTCTTCAAATTTGGTAACAAGTCGGGCAAATTGTTAGCAAATCTGGCCCGTGGTGGGCGATCTGGCTCCCACATTCTTCACCTCAAAGATGAGAAGGGGGTGGTTCACTCTGACCCTTCCTCTGTAGGCGATATCTTTAGCGAATTTTACAAGAAACTATATGGTCCCGAGCAGGGAGACTTGCCCGCCGGTGCTCAATTTTTAGATTCCCTAAAGCTGCCCTCTCTGTCTGCTGAGGACCTCGACTTGCTTAATAGCGATATCACTCTGACATAAATTTTGGCAGTCATCAAACACTCCCCCTTATGCAAAGCTCCCGGCCCCCGACGGTTACTCTGCAATCCACCACTGCAGGACCAAGGATCATGTATATTTTCTTTAGCCCTGAGACCAAAATGAGCAGTTAACCATTGCAGTGAGTGTTCATTTTTACATTGGTGTTCTCCTTTAATGTCCAAAGTGCCCTGTGCAAAATGTAAAATAGTTGAAGGCTTAAAAGCAACATTATATCATTATGAATTGTTTTGTTTCTACCTCTAAAACTGCCCAGAGGAATCCTCTAACCATTTATAATTGTGGCAGAGCTTTCTAATCTCCTATAAAATTGCACTTCAAATAAAAATGAAAAATATCAAACATATCTCTACCATCGTAAATCTTTCTATGGCTTCCAGAAGAATAAAAAACTGTTTAAGTCTACAAAGTTCCTGTAGATTGTAATAGAAATAGCAGAGCCTTTTAAACTTGTACCCTTTGTATGTTAAAAAAAACAACTATATTAAATTCAAATATCCTATACATTTCAAGGATTACTTCATAATAAATGCAGCAGTTTGAGTTTATAAATTGAGGTCTAAAGCTGTATTAATGGATATATGTATTGTATGTGTACGTATTTTATATCTCCACTTTAACCATCCCATTTGTATGCATATTTTTACAATTCAAACAACTTTCTTATCTTACTCTGTAACCAATAAATAAATAAATAAATACGCTTGCATTTTATTAAAATTAATTACTCTATATTCTCTAAACTTTTTCCAGAAATCCAAGCTTAAAGGGTATACTTTGGATTTTATTCTATAGTTGTAATATGTTTAATGATTCAAATAAAGTTTCCTATTTTGCTTTGTATATTTGTTTTTGCTTTTTTACTTGTTGTTTTCTCAAACTAAAATCATAAAAAAATAGCAGAAAGGGAATAAACTACATTGCAGAACAGAGAAGGAGGAGAATAACATAAACTAGCAAACCTTTAGGAAAGATGTTTCATTTATTTTATTATGAACAGTCAACATTTTTAACAAGTTATATGATAGGAGGTAAGAATTGTAACAGTTTTTATCAAAATACTTTAAATTCCTTTTATTATAACAGTCTGTGTTATTATAATGTAAAATCCTTGGGCTAAAATTAATTTTCAAGGTGTTATATTGTACTGAATGTTCTAGTTTGTAACAAACAATTTGTGATTAAGAAAAGTTCAATGTACAGCTTGGGTGACCAGGTATTTTTACAGCACTGTTTTCTAAAAACTTTATCACCCCTGTATTTATTATCTGTTTTTGTTAACCCTATTTCATACCTTCCTAACTAGACTGATGCTTTAATTCCTGTCATGGCGATCAGTGGGCTCACTGTGTCACCAGAGGTGACAGCCAACTGACAGGCCAGAGAGATACTGAAGCACTATAATGAGCAGGAGTACAATCCAAAGGCAAGTGGTCTGAGCAACTGCAGACAAGAGAATAGTCAAAGCAGATAATCAGAACAGATTTGGACTGAAACAAAAATCAGTCAAAATCACAGATGTAATTCTGAAAGCAGACAGACAGATGTCAAGTAGTATCTGTCAATGAGGCACAAGCTGAATGCCCAGCAGTCTATTTGACCAATTGAGTCCCCAGTGCCAATTTAAAATCGCACAAGGAGAGCAGCTATTTGCCCCAGTGCCGTTTCAAGATGGCCCCCGGAATCAGCAGTTCCTATGCATCTAGACTGGGGTTTCAGGCTGGAACCACTGGCTGCCTTTGACAGCTGGCATCCAGCACTAAGCCCAAGAGCTGAAATGACCAGCTCCTGGGCTTCCAATGCTTCTACAGATTACTCCATAGCAGCATACAGTACAAGCAAATGTAAACACTATGCAAATGTGAATGGCATCCCCACACTTTTTGTCACTGTAGAGGTTTGGGAAGAGCTGTTGCAGCTCTGTCCAGCCTGCCCTTACAATAATAAATCACTGCTATAGTGATCTATTGGTATTAGAAGTGATCTTCTGCTGAATGGCGGCATTGGGGGTGTAGATATTGTCTGTACTGACCAGATCCAGATTGCCGTGAAGAAAAAAAATTGTGTAAGAAAATTGATAAATAAACACATTTTGATACAAACATTGATACATACATTCCAGACAATAAAAACATTACTCAATTATACCATCACAAGGCTTACGCAGAAGATATACGTTTTATTGTGATGTAGTATATTAATTTTCCTTGTATCTTTAAATTTGCAGAATGAAATATTTATTCATAGGACATAACTCAATGTATCTCAAGTAAGTTTGCACGAAGAAAAAAAAATGAACTGGATTAATATTTTTGAGTTTATAAATTTTACTGTGTCTGGCAGCAGCATAATGAAAACCCTTTTGAAACCTATAGCTAATAATATATGAGAGCCCTATAAATCTTTCAGAGTTGTGCATTAGACAATATCTTCATGATAATATCCAATACATTTCTATGCTCAGAAAAAATATAGGGCTATAACTAACTCTAAAACACCAGATAAGTGCTTGGCTGCAAATTACAAATACTGTATATGTCATCCTTAAAGAGACCTTGTCAGTAGACCTGAGATTTTATTTTAAACACAGGCATTCGATTATAATATTTGCTTACATTTTTTCGCATCTCTTCTTTAACAATTTGTTTTTTAATTTTCACAGCAATAAATGTTTCTTTAAGATCCGAAACTTCTTGGAAGTGTCAGATCATTCACTTGGCTGCTGCTCTCACTCTACTCCTCCATACTCCTATGTCGCTGCTGTGGGGCTGCCTGCTCAACACTGCAAAGGCAAAACTTCAGATAACGCTGTAACAGCACAAACACATATTAGTACCGCACAACATAGTATACTGGACCCTTCTTTGGTGTTCTAATACCCATTTAAAATAAAATCATTAAAAAAAGAATAGAACTTGAACTCTGATATCCTGTTTTGGATAAAGTAAAAAAAAAATATTTACAAAATAATTTGGATGATTTATCCCTGCTTCAGGCTGACACAAAAATGTCCTCTAAAAATCCTTATGGTCTCCATGCTGATGAAGACTAGATCATAAACAGACCTGTCAGGAAGGTCAAGCATGCAATCATGCATTAAGATCTGCACATGAACATGGCTGTCAGGAAGGTCAGGCACACAGCTGTGCCTGGAGATCTGCACGTGCACATGTTTGTGGCCCAAGGCTTAGGGTTATGTTGGTTTGTACATCTGCATGTAGGACTATGTTCGCTAATGCATGTGCACATATGTATGAATCAACGTGCAGTACAAACATTGTTACTAGGTGGCCTATTTTAAAACAAGAAAAAAGAAGAAAAGGCTAGTTGCACTCCTTACCGGTATGACCCCGTGATCGGGGAGGGGTGCTCGGAATGACTGCGGATGGCGCCGCCAAATACAGATAATTGCAGAAACGTCACCAGTGTCAGTTACACAAGCGCTTTTGGGGCCACACAGGGTCCCTTCATCATTGCTATGCCTGATGAAGGGACCCTGTGTGGCCCCGAAAGCGCTTGTGTAACTGACAGGAGTCAGTTGTGTAACTGACTGTGTAACTGACATGAGTTTGCAATAAAATCTACAAACTTTGATCCTATAAGGATTTGGTGTGCTGGTGACGTTTCTGCAATTATCTATTTTAAAACAAGCCCCAAAGAGGACAGGTGTTGAGTGGTCATCAGCTTTTACATTCAAGACCTGACCTTCGTTTTGGCTATTCTGTGATTTGACCTTACTGACCTCGCTATATCCTGATCACCAGCTGCTATCGACCCTGGCTCGTACCTTGACCTAGCCTCCTGTCTACCATCTCTGTGTCTATCCTATCTGGCTGCAACCCTGGCTTGTACCTTGACCTTGTCTTCTGCCTGCCATCTCTGTACCTCAGCTGCCTGTTTGTTGCCTGACCCTGATTGCCCTGAATATGGTTCTTCACCTAGCACTTGCCGGCTCCCAGACTGCCTGCTGAATCTGGATTCAGATAAATGTCTACTGTCCTTTTGTTTTCTAAACTACTGCTTACTTTCCCCTAGAATTTTAACAGATTGCTTTGACAAGAGTGGTCTGTCATAAATTAATATTATTACTTATAATACCCTTTTATTTTCAATAGTGTCCCTTAGCATCCCCTTAGCATGGTCTGTGGTCATGCATCGTGTAAACCTTAACCATCAGGTATGTTCCTGTATGGTATGTTGCTGACCAATGCAGAATGACAGCAACATGTGGTAGTGGTGATTTAACTTTATTGTGCAAGGAAGCATTCTGGATATATACACTAAACAAAGTATTGACCAGGGGGTTACATTCCTCATTATCCCCTACATGTTTTCTTGATGAGAAATAGCAGATGCTACTGGATTTATTAATCTTTTTTCACATTGGTTGTGTTAGCACGATGCAATTTGGCATTTTTCTATTCTCTGTTTAAAATGAGCAGCAGCTATATCTTTTGTTTAGTATCTAATAGTTGTGTTCATTTGTCTCTTGACTGCTGGCTGTATTGGAGTATGTGATGTACTATTTTCTGATAACATTCATGTAACATTTAGTTCTTATATATATTGTGTGTATAATAATAACCACTATAGCTTCCAATGAAAGACTGCCAATGAATATTTCTTTTAGTTCATCTTTTTTGTTCTCTTTGCTTTTTAAAGCTGTCTACTTTTGCTCCCCTGCCGCACCCCATTTGCCACCATCCCTTTGTGTTGCTGCTGTTATTTGGTATATCCTAATTTTGGCCTTTTATATTTGTTTGTTTCATCTCAGCCTGTCTTGCCCGTGTGATTCTATTTCACTTATGTGCATCAGAGTGAGTGATTCCTCACCACATGTAATCATATCACAAAGGATTACAAGCGGTGTGCCAGAATTCTGCTGCTTTGAAATCATTACCTTGAATGGGTGACAGCTGCCACTTGTAAACGGGAGATGAGGGATTCCTGCTGCAGGAAATCCCAAGTTCCTGATGCAGGAATCCCTAATTGGACCTAAATATAGGCCTTAGGGTGGATGTTCAAACTTGGTAACAGCAGCTTTTGTTTAAATTGCAAATGTTCTTCTGATCTAGTGCTTAGTTCCCCTTTTTACAAAGAATTAAAAGATGAACTAACTTATAACACCCTTTTCTCCCCCTGGTTCACAAACCACTCATCTGTAACAATTACCCTTATCCGACACCCATGCTAGCCAGTATAATGCTCTGGATACTTTAGTACTCAGCCCTAGATGCTGCATACCAACAAGGTATGAGGTTTGTGTTTGCCACTGAGTTGGGTTTGGGGAATGTTCCCTGTTCACCAGTTGCCCAAACAGTGAATTTGTGGTTCACTTAGGCAGCAACATGAGTGAACCCAATCTCCTGCAGAGAAGTGAAACATTTAGCAGCAGTATTACTACCACTGTTAAACATGGCAGCTTGCTCTCAGGCCGGTTGTTAGAAAGCCAGCAGCCATCCCTGCCCAGCCCATTCAGCTGTCAACCAGGATATCCGTAATGTCAAAATATCAGGCAGTAGCAGCTCTTTCCAATATGAATTTATTTTCTGTCTCTACAAACTTCAGCATCTTGATCCCCCTGTCTAACAATCAAACCCATTAGCATTAGCAGTGGAACTCTGTGAGGAGAACAGAGTCTCCTGAGTGTCTTGATCTCTCCATCTGTTACATCCACAGCAGCTATTCCATCAAGGACTGTCAGTCCATTTTGATGCTTTTACATACTGCGTTATTTGTGAGTATATTTTTGTTTACTCTTTTATCGAATAAAAAGGGTTTACCTGCACCAAGAAAGGTGCCCGCTTGTTTTTTTGTTTTTCTATATCACCTTCTGGACTCTCTGACTGGAACGGGGCAGGCTCTACTGGATGCACAGTGAAGGGTTCTTGCTTATGGATGGTCTTCCTGGCGCTGGTCGGTGTATTGCATATTTTTGTATGTTCATGGTTGCCTGGGCTTACAGACAGACGTTGGAAGAGGTTTCCAACCAGGATGTGGATCTACAAGAAGAAGAAAAGGAGCAACACAACAACACGAACTTGGTGTGTATTACATCCCAACATTGTCTTTTGCACAGGACAGGGGAAAATGAATAAAACATAAATAAAAACTGAAGTTTGACTTCAACACTTGTTAATGTATTCTTTTGTTTTAATAAAAAATTGCAATATCTAACATGTATTTTTTAATCCTTCACCTTGTTCCATTTGTCATTGTGTTGCCACAGCAGCATGTTCTATTGTTCGATGTTTTGATATTACCCTACATCAGGCTTAGAAAATCATTGTCTTTTAACAATTCAAAAAGGTGAAAAAAAACATCCTAATAAAGTACTAAGCTGGACTGAAACTATGTTGAATCCTACTATTACACCTTCTTGGAAAATTAAACTGTCTGTGAGTCTTGTCATTCAGAATCTTGATACAACACATACTGACTGGGTCTCAGTTGGTATTATTTTTGCATGAACATACATTTGAGACAGAAAAGTAATTTTCCTTGAAGAGTGATGCAGCAGAAATCTGAAAATAGACTTTCAGCATGTTATCCCTATGATGACAGTCTGGAAACATCCAACTCTTCTTTGTCACAGTAAAAGCCATGTATGTAAACATGTGGTCAGTAATATGGGATGTTGGTTGCTCAGCACTTCAATTAGTCTCAGCTGAACTTAAATAACCCTTCCTCACTGCCACTGTTATATATGAAGTTGATCTATGTGAGCTGTAGAGGCAGCCTGCCTCTACAAGTTAACTCTGAAAATACAAACATCTTGTCCCTTACTGGCTACACTTATTTTTGTAGTGTATCTACCGAAGCTATGAAGGGAGCCATGGCTGTCACACAGACAAGCCTTTGTAAGTCTCTGTAAATATCAAGGTGGATTGATGGGATCTACAGAGTCTAGTCCAACTCTATTCCTTAGTTGGACAAGAATCTCACATCTGGTTTACTAATTTGTATTGAGATTTTGTCTGTCACAGGAGTGAGCTTAGAGTGGTGGCTACTTTGCAACACACACAGGGACCATGGGTAACAAAAGTAGCCACCCACCAGAAGGAAGGACAGTGTCAGCACCAATTCCGAAATGATTTGAGGATCTACACCTGAGTGATACACAAATAAGTAAAATTTTTGTTAATAGTTAAGGTATTTGAATGGATTTTTAAAATTTTATTTGTGAGTTTAGTGTCACTTTAAAAGCCAAACGTTCCCTAACTTCCAACTTTCTGGATCTGTCCATCTACAGCCGAGGGATACACAAATACGGTGCAGTTTCGTGAATAGATAAGGTACTTAAAATGCATAAAAATGTAACTCCTGAGGTAAGTGTCACTTTAAGTTTGTATCGCTGTGTATGATTTTTGTTATCACAGTTTTTCCTGCTAACACCCTTCCTTTGCAGCAAACTAAACTTTGTAGAATCCATTGGGTGCTGGTGGCAGTGTCACTGACTCCTTCATTGACTTCCCTTAGGAATATATAGAAATTACACTCCAGATTTAGAAAACAGGAAATTCAGCTCACAACAATGTCCCAGATGTACCAAGACAGGAAGTGAGGGGAAAAATACTTACCGGGGACAGAGACAGTAATGTCTGTTAAAAGATCTTGCCTGGCCTAGAGAACATAAAAAGATACAATTGGGTAGATTGTAGGATACAGGTGATAACAGCAGGTGATGGACACCAGGATGGAAAGAAGGCAGACTTGTATTTCTTTTCCCCACTTAAATAGGCAGGGTCATTGTTTTTGTAAAAAAAATGTCAGTAATAATGTAAGAAATACAGTGTTTAGACAGTAACAGTTTACCTAGACAGGTATTAGTCAGAAACACAATACTACAACTCTAGATAGAAGTATGAGGGTTACAGTTGTTGACCTTCTTTGGGATGCTAGTTCTCTGACTGTCTCTGATTGTATTCAGTACTTTGTGAAACTCCCTGACCAGAAAAAAGCATGAGAAAGAAAAAAAGTTACTATTATTCACAACTTGCTCTTGATTGATGACTGAGAAAGCACGGAAGCCAATTAATCAGCATCAGCATGACAGCCAGATTTGCTGCTTCAGCTATTCTACAGCTGGACATCTGATGTTTTAATATTAATATATTGTTTAAAAAACACACACACACACACACACACATATATATATATATATATATATATATATATATTTAT
>NW_017308190.1:161428-175804 GCF_000935625.1 Nanorana parkeri | reverse complement strand
TATATATTAATTTGAAATATCAAGGATGAATATACCTTTTGTTTTTTTACAGACTGTGCAGCTGTACAAGGCCCCTCTGGAGCTTATAGGCTCATTATACTAAATATGGGTGAGGAAAGTACTGAGATCCCCTCCTTACTTCTAGAGTAGGTAAGAAGCAGGACTCATTCTTCATGATGCATGCTCCTGGTATTTTGTCCTCACGTGGTATCAGGCAGCGAGAACATTTGTCAGTCCTTGTGTTCACTGAGATATGCAGAATGATTCTACCATTTTCTTTTAAAAGCATTTGGGCTGTAAGTGAAGGGACTGTTAACTCTCTGACCTCAGTTTCATATCATGTATACAAGAAAAGAAAAGCGGGGCTTTAAAAGTGTCCAAACCATACAAGACGTCCATCAAACATACATGGTTTTGTATAAACGTATATTTAATACATACATAAAGACTTGGTTACAATTAAAATGTCATTGACATGATACAATGTTACATTGAAATCAAACTACCTCCTTTTGGTGCCCATACATGTGTACATATATATATATATATATATCTCATTAGTATAACATGGACTCCTTGAGTCCTGATTTCTGTAATAGTTGTATGATCCACTGTGGGCCCCATCTCCGACGCGATGGGATGGGATTTTCTGCAATAGTCCTGTTTATCCCGGTTACCTCCCACCTGTTCACCTGTTTGGTGATTGCGAGACAGCATGTGGGGCCAAAGATCCAGCCATCTTTGTGAACATGAAAATACCTCCAACCTCCCTGAGGAAGCACATACAGCTGCGAAACGCGTCGGAGATGGGGCCCACAGTGGATCATACAACTATTACAGAAATCAGGACTCAAGGAGTCCATGTTATACTAATGAATTATATATATATATATGTACACATGTATGGGCACCAAAAGGAGGTAGTTTGATTTCAATGTAACATTGTATCATGTCAATGACATTTTAATTGTAACCAAGTCTTTATGTATGTATTAAATATACGTTTATACAAAACCATGTATGTTTGATGGACGTCTTGTATGGTTTGGACACTTTTAAAGCCCCGCTTTTCTTTTCTTGTATACAATTCTAATTGGGGGTGTGGTGCCCATCCCTAATGGTTCAATTTAATTCCTATGCTTTAAAGTTTCATATCATGAACTATGAGAGAGATCTGGGTATTACAAAGGCTACTCTACTTTTGCATCAATCTATTTATCTATCAATCATAATTCAACAACAGCTGGAGTGTCAAGGCTTAGCTACCCCGGAAAATGATTGCACTTGAACAGCAATTGAATGGGACCCAGGAATTGTTCATGTGCAGGGTTACTTTGGTGCCTTCATCTACTACTGCTGAATACATTACAGGGCACATAAAATAATAGCACACTTTTAAATCACCTCACAAAGAGTTTTATCTGGAATTCTATTCTATTCTGTTTAGCTATAACATATTTGGTAATGGGGCCCCATTGTAATTTGCAGATGTTTATTCCTCTCTTACTATTTTCCTCAGTGCCATCATGCAAAGAAGAATGATGAATGGCTACAGCACTTTATGCAATCATTGCACTGGATCCACGAAAATCACTCAAGTGTGCAATTCAAACCAAATTGCAACAGACTTCTGAAAAGGTAACATATGTGCTAAAGTGATTGTAAAACAATATACACAATATGAGTCTTTAACAGGCAATTCTTCACCTTGAGGTTGGAAGATGGAATAAATACAGCATCCTGCATATTGCATACACTTGAATTAGGATTGTGCTTTTCTGGGTCCCAAAGCAAATTGTGAGCCAATGCCCTTACAATATCTCTTCATTACTTATAACAGTTACCATTTACTTACCCAGGGTGTGCAGATTCAAGAGTGTTTTTTGTCCTTCTTTTTTTACATTCAGATATTATCTTGTAACTTTGAATATTTGTCTCAGAATTCTGGCATATTCTCTTAGAACTATATGATATACCACTGCCTTGAAAATGATATGTGTGTGCAATGGCTTTCGGATATAATAGGTTTTATGTACACAATATGGAGTCTAACAGATTACTGTATTACTTCTGAGTGCCATATCTTTCCTTCATATTGAAAAATAATCACACATGGAATGTGTGCACTGTGGGATTTATGGATAATTTAATAAATTGTCTGTGCGGATTGTCCCACATGACACAAAAGTGAGCTTGACTCTGTCAGCATGTCCCCAAGTGCATGGGAGGAAAAGATTGGTGAGTGCAGCTTCATTAATTCCTTATGATGTGAGAATATTAATCAATATCAACTTTTCCCCATGTGTCCAGACTCTGCAGACATGGTCCATTATTCTAAACTACAGGTGCCATCCTTACATGGAACTGTAGATGTAAATAATACCCCGCCCTCGGGGGCTGTGGGAATCCAGCTCCAAGAAGGATGCATCAGAGATCTGTAAGCCCATTCACATTTATGGACAATAGTTTGAGTGACAGAGTAGGGGTAACTATACAGTTTTTGGCCAATGTATTTATTGGAGATTTTATATAAATGTTAATGTTTTATAACTGGTACTCTATATTTATTTTTACATGTCTTAAGGGGGTGATTTACTAACCTAAACACACACACGCACCAGGTGCGTGTGCATTTTTACACAGCAAAACTTATTTATCAACCAAACACGAGCAACGTGTCACATTTTCACGCCGTAATGGTGCGTTTTTATGTATTTACGTACGTGCGCGTCATGTAGCATGCACCATAGGCTACACGCCACTCTAATAGCGGCATGCAAGTCTCTAAAAGCATATTTCCACTAATGCCATATATGGAAAAATCATGCACATGATGCATATATAATGCTGCTTCACAGTTTAGACAAAAATGGTTAGCTCATGCATTTACATTCCTGCATTCATCAATGCAAGCAAAACAATGTAGAGCTAATTTACACAACATCACCTTGCAATTCATGCAGGGCTTTGCACAATACACCTGCTGGGTGTGTACACACTACAAAGGTGTCTAGATTCCACCAATAGATCATGCTGGGAGGGAACACACAACAGAGGTGTATACTTGTCCGTGGCATGTTTATAAGGTTAGTAAATCAACCCCTAAATATCACAGTCTTTGGTTGAAAAGAAATGTTTAAGCATGACAAAGGATTCTCAAAACACTACTGATCAGAGGTGGGCAAATTTCAGCTGTTGTGGAAAAAAATTCCATCATGCACCTGTCTCTGGGAGCCTTGCCTGGGGCTGCGAGCATCTTGTAATACCTCAATGGATTTGCAGTTCCACAACAGCTGGAGGGCCAAAGTTTGCCCACCCCTGCTATAGGTTATCTAAGTAGCTGCCTGCCATTGTTTGTACACCCTGCCTTTCCCCTGGCTGATTATCATAATGCTTTGTATTAGGGTAGCACAGATACCAAGTACAGTACTCGGTACAAGTATGAGTACATGTACCGATACTTTTGAGCTCCAAGACTACACTAGAGAAAAATTCAAAAATTAGGAGGCAGCTGTCATTTGTAAGGAGCACACGGAGCTCCTGGGATTTGTAAATCTCTGTTTTAATGTACGATTTTGTTTTTATAAATATAAATAAAGGGATGCACAGATACCAGTTTTGCGAGTACGAGTACTGGTACTTGCTGAGTACTTACAAGTACGAGTACTGATACATTTTTGTTATGTGACAGTTTTTCTAAAACAATATAGACTAATGATTTCAGGACAGTGGTGGAGTGCCAGAGCCAGGTCCCAGCTGAAACTGATGCAACCCCGGTAGTTCTCATGAAAATGCCAAGTATCTGCACTGGTACTCGAAAAATATCCCTACTTTGTATTATGACTGTGAACCATTTACAGAATTCAAATCATTCTGGGGAGGGGGGTGAGACAAAAAACACTGCAACTTCCATGTATGAGGGCTGCAGCATTTGAAGTATAGAAAAAGCTATACAATCCAGCCGAAATATTAAAAAAAGGCAAAAATACTTAAAGTCAAAACACCTCATAACACCTATCTTATTTTTATATTGTAGGTTTCAAGAAATTGCCCAAAGTTCTGTTTTAAAGATAAATTACACACTGGGGTCACAATAGACAAAAGGCTAAGTAGCACTGATATATTACTTTGATTTGTACAATGTAAACAATTTTTTGCTAGTACACAATACAATTTATAATTAATAGAGAAACTTTCTTGCAACTTTTCTGTTAGGTGATCCTATTTAATCAACAAGAGACACCCTACTTAGCTAATATAAAGAATGCTGCATGGTGGATCTTACAATGATATTTCAGAAGGTAATCCTACACATATAATTGCCCACAGTTCATATAAAAGAGACCTAATCATCACAAGGTAATAAACAAACTGAACATTTCCCAAAAACAGCTTGAAATCTAAAATAATTGCCTGGTCTTATTCAATCATTTTGCCTTTTATAATAAGCCCATACCCTATAATAATTCTTTCCTCACATATTTCTCTTTGGACTAGTTTGTATGACAGGTGATTCTTCCTTAGAAAAATACATTTAATATAGGAAAGTAAACAAAATTACTCTGAGCATACCACCTACAACAAACATCCTGCCCATCAAAGTCCGCAGTTTAAATTACCTTAAAGGATGATTGTAAGAGCGTACAGTTTGATCCTTTTTAGATTGATGCACCAATATTGTAAAAGAAACACTCATGAACACTGCGTTCACTCAGTACATAGAGGACAAGTAGGCCACTTTTACACTTGCTTTGGGTGTATTTAAAGATTTTTAAAGGATAAAAAAAAATAGGCATCTCACAAAAAAACTTTTATATGTGTAAATAAAAAAGAATAAAAGATGAAACAATAGTCCATATCTCTATGTACAATCTTGAAAAATCAATAAATCCACCAACGTGCAATACATCTACTTAGTGCTCCAGGTGCTATCCCACCACCTATTGGACTGTAGCACACTACATCAGAAAGACTATCTTTTCAAAGGTTAGTCAAAAAGCACTTCATTATTTTCTTTCCATGGAATCTAACTTACTTCCCTCTATGGTATTGAACTCCAGAGAGGACTAGTTCATTTTTAGTCCAATAAGTGGTGGGATTGCATCTGGAAGACCGAGTGATACACATCAGTGGATTTATTTATTATTAAAGATTATACATAGGTTTTTGAAATTAACTTCCCACTGCTATTAGCGGAAATCCGCCGAGATCTTGCAAAATGGTCGGGTCAAACACTTTTGTGGTTTGGACGAAACCACGCACTAAAGATGAATGCTCTCCTGCGGCTACTCTACCTGTTCCAGACATTGCCAGTGCACATCCCCATGACATTCCTCAAATCAATTCGTAGGGAGTTCTTGTCCTTTCTGTGGGCACATGGTGCACACAGATTGAACAAATCCCTCCTTTCACTGCCGAAGTCCAGAGGGGGATAGGGTTTACCGACCCCCTCCGATACCACCTGGCGGCACATATGGCGAGGGCACTAGAATGGTGCAACGTCACCTCCGACAAAAGGTGGGTACAATTGGAACAGGCGGCCTCCCCTCTACCTTTAGCAGGACTATTATGGACGACACAGCCTCTCCCGAGGGGCATACTCCTGCACCCTTTGGTAGTTGTTACAATCTACTCAAAGCTGCGCCCGAAAATCTCCCCAACAGCACATCCCCCTCCTTGCTGACCCCAGTCGTGGGCAACCCGGCCTTCGTACCGGGTATTGAGGATAATTCATTCTCTAGCCTTGTCCGTTCGAACCCTTTCCGGTTAGCACATTTCCAGCCTTTACAGGATTTTCTGAGCTTAGATTCATTAGCGGACCCGGTCAAGCCCCCCCTTCGCCGATGGAAAATGTACCAGCTACGTGGCTTTCTAGCCAGTTACATTAATTCTCCACGACCATGTGCAGACCAAACACCTTTCGAAGACCTGTGTTTGGCGGGCGAATACTTTGACCATGGGCTGTCCAAGGCATACGCCCTACTGACACCGCCACCTACGCAATCTACACCAATCTTCCTAGAGAAATGGGAAAGAGATCTGGACACTAAATTTACTCAGGACCAACAATAGTACATACTCTACTTTGCCCACAGGGCCTCTATGGCTAGCTTGGTTCAAGAAACCGGTTATAAAATCATCACTAGATGGTATTTTGTCCCAGCTAAGCTCCACAAAATGTTTCCCTTGACCTCACCTATGTGCTGGAGATGCGGACAGGAGATCGGCTCTATCTTACAAATTTTTTGGTCCCGCTACCCCAAGTCACTACTGATGCACCTGGTCAACGCAGCCAGAGCCTGCATTCCTCTGCTCTGGAAGAGTGTTCAACCTCCCTCAGTATGTATGTGGCTCCGCAAGGTTGACGAGATTCGGGTGATGGAAGAGTTGACAGCAACTCTTCACCACACCGATAACGCATTTCAGAAAATACTCCCCGGAGTATGGTGTGCTCATGGTGGAGTGACATGCTATGCAACTGTACCATCCTTTGGGTGCTCACGCCATCACTGCTTCTACTGGGGCATAGACAAACCTGGATCCTTTCGCTCTCTCTAACTGCGGAGCACTGGATATATTGCTTTGACTTAGTTTGCGGAAGGAGTTATATCTGTTCTTATCCTTCGCTTCAGCCCACACTTGGGCAATTACATTCCTTTCTTCTTTCTGGCTCGATCTCCCTTCTCCATCCCTGCCCTTCCCACACCCCACTCTGCCAACTCCACACCTAGGTTAGACAATTGATTGACTAGAGATGTGAGAGTTTTGCCAAACCCGTCCTGTTGGGTCTCCAGCATACTAAATCACGGTGCAACAGTTCATAAATTGAATGACGGAGACCTCAGACATCAGGCTAGTGCATAAGCACCTATTGCATGGCAATCTTCACACAGCCTGCCTACAGGTTTGACTGACCACTTCATTCTTGTTCGATTAATGCATTTGTTACTGTGCTAAAGTGGAATATTGCACATTAAGTCTCTAAAAGCATATTTCCACTAATGCCATATATGGAAAAATCATGCACATGATGCATATATAATGCTGCTTCACAGTTTAGACAAAAATGGTTAGCTCATGCATTTACATTCCTGCATTCATCAATGCAAGCAAAACAATGTAGAGCTAATTTACACAACATCACCTTGCAATTCATGCAGGGCTTTGCACAATACACCTGCTGGGTGTGTACACACTACAAAGGTGTCTAGATTCCACCAATAGATCATGCTGGGAGGGAACACACAACAGAGGTGTATACTTGTCCGTGGCATGTTTATAAGGTTAGTAAATCAACCCCTAAATATCACAGTCTTTGGTTGAAAAGAAATGTTTAAGCATGACAAAGGATTCTCAAAACACTACTGATCAGAGGTGGGCAAATTTCAGCTGTTGTGGAAAAAAATTCCATCATGCACCTGTCTCTGGGAGCCTTGCCTGGGGCTGCGAGCATCTTGTAATACCTCAATGGATTTGCAGTTCCACAACAGCTGGAGGGCCAAAGTTTGCCCACCCCTGCTATAGGTTATCTAAGTAGCTGCCTGCCATTGTTTGTACACCCTGCCTTTCCCCTGGCTGATTATCATAATGCTTTGTATTAGGGTAGCACAGATACCAAGTACAGTACTCGGTACAAGTATGAGTACATGTACCGATACTTTTGAGCTCCAAGACTACACTAGAGAAAAATTCAAAAATTAGGAGGCAGCTGTCATTTGTAAGGAGCACACGGAGCTCCTGGGATTTGTAAATCTCTGTTTTAATGTACGATTTTGTTTTTATAAATATAAATAAAGGGATGCACAGATACCAGTTTTGCGAGTACGAGTACTGGTACTTGCTGAGTACTTACAAGTACGAGTACTGATACATTTTTGTTATGTGACAGTTTTTCTAAAACAATATAGACTAATGATTTCAGGACAGTGGTGGAGTGCCAGAGCCAGGTCCCAGCTGAAACTGATGCAACCCCGGTAGTTCTCATGAAAATGCCAAGTATCTGCACTGGTACTCGAAAAATATCCCTACTTTGTATTATGACTGTGAACCATTTACAGAATTCAAATCATTCTGGGGAGGGGGGTGAGACAAAAAACACTGCAACTTCCATGTATGAGGGCTGCAGCATTTGAAGTATAGAAAAAGCTATACAATCCAGCCGAAATATTAAAAAAAGGCAAAAATACTTAAAGTCAAAACACCTCATAACACCTATCTTATTTTTATATTGTAGGTTTCAAGAAATTGCCCAAAGTTCTGTTTTAAAGATAAATTACACACTGGGGTCACAATAGACAAAAGGCTAAGTAGCACTGATATATTACTTTGATTTGTACAATGTAAACAATTTTTTGCTAGTACACAATACAATTTATAATTAATAGAGAAACTTTCTTGCAACTTTTCTGTTAGGTGATCCTATTTAATCAACAAGAGACACCCTACTTAGCTAATATAAAGAATGCTGCATGGTGGATCTTACAATGATATTTCAGAAGGTAATCCTACACATATAATTGCCCACAGTTCATATAAAAGAGACCTAATCATCACAAGGTAATAAACAAACTGAACATTTCCCAAAAACAGCTTGAAATCTAAAATAATTGCCTGGTCTTATTCAATCATTTTGCCTTTTATAATAAGCCCATACCCTATAATAATTCTTTCCTCACATATTTCTCTTTGGACTAGTTTGTATGACAGGTGATTCTTCCTTAGAAAAATACATTTAATATAGGAAAGTAAACAAAATTACTCTGAGCATACCACCTACAACAAACATCCTGCCCATCAAAGTCCGCAGTTTAAATTACCTTAAAGGATGATTGTAAGAGCGTACAGTTTGATCCTTTTTAGATTGATGCACCAATATTGTAAAAGAAACACTCATGAACACTGCGTTCACTCAGTACATAGAGGACAAGTAGGCCACTTTTACACTTGCTTTGGGTGTATTTAAAGATTTTTAAAGGATAAAAAAAAATAGGCATCTCACAAAAAAACTTTTATATGTGTAAATAAAAAAGAATAAAAGATGAAACAATAGTCCATATCTCTATGTACAATCTTGAAAAATCAATAAATCCACCAACGTGCAATACATCTACTTAGTGCTCCAGGTGCTATCCCACCACCTATTGGACTGTAGCACACTACATCAGAAAGACTATCTTTTCAAAGGTTAGTCAAAAAGCACTTCATTATTTTCTTTCCATGGAATCTAACTTACTTCCCTCTATGGTATTGAACTCCAGAGAGGACTAGTTCATTTTTAGTCCAATAAGTGGTGGGATTGCATCTGGAAGACCGAGTGATACACATCAGTGGATTTATTTATTATTAAAGATTATACATAGGTTTTTGAAATTAACTTCCCACTGCTATTAGCGGAAATCCGCCGAGATCTTGCAAAATGGTCGGGTCAAACACTTTTGTGGTTTGGACGAAACCACGCACTAAAGATGAATGCTCTCCTGCGGCTACTCTACCTGTTCCAGACATTGCCAGTGCACATCCCCATGACATTCCTCAAATCAATTCGTAGGGAGTTCTTGTCCTTTCTGTGGGCACATGGTGCACACAGATTGAACAAATCCCTCCTTTCACTGCCGAAGTCCAGAGGGGGATAGGGTTTACCGACCCCCTCCGATACCACCTGGCGGCACATATGGCGAGGGCACTAGAATGGTGCAACGTCACCTCCGACAAAAGGTGGGTACAATTGGAACAGGCGGCCTCCCCTCTACCTTTAGCAGGACTATTATGGACGACACAGCCTCTCCCGAGGGGCATACTCCTGCACCCTTTGGTAGTTGTTACAATCTACTCAAAGCTGCGCCCGAAAATCTCCCCAACAGCACATCCCCCTCCTTGCTGACCCCAGTCGTGGGCAACCCGGCCTTCGTACCGGGTATTGAGGATAATTCATTCTCTAGCCTTGTCCGTTCGAACCCTTTCCGGTTAGCACATTTCCAGCCTTTACAGGATTTTCTGAGCTTAGATTCATTAGCGGACCCGGTCAAGCCCCCCCTTCGCCGATGGAAAATGTACCAGCTACGTGGCTTTCTAGCCAGTTACATTAATTCTCCACGACCATGTGCAGACCAAACACCTTTCGAAGACCTGTGTTTGGCGGGCGAATACTTTGACCATGGGCTGTCCAAGGCATACGCCCTACTGACACCGCCACCTACGCAATCTACACCAATCTTCCTAGAGAAATGGGAAAGAGATCTGGACACTAAATTTACTCAGGACCAACAATAGTACATACTCTACTTTGCCCACAGGGCCTCTATGGCTAGCTTGGTTCAAGAAACCGGTTATAAAATCATCACTAGATGGTATTTTGTCCCAGCTAAGCTCCACAAAATGTTTCCCTTGACCTCACCTATGTGCTGGAGATGCGGACAGGAGATCGGCTCTATCTTACAAATTTTTTGGTCCCGCTACCCCAAGTCACTACTGATGCACCTGGTCAACGCAGCCAGAGCCTGCATTCCTCTGCTCTGGAAGAGTGTTCAACCTCCCTCAGTATGTATGTGGCTCCGCAAGGTTGACGAGATTCGGGTGATGGAAGAGTTGACAGCAACTCTTCACCACACCGATAACGCATTTCAGAAAATACTCCCCGGAGTATGGTGTGCTCATGGTGGAGTGACATGCTATGCAACTGTACCATCCTTTGGGTGCTCACGCCATCACTGCTTCTACTGGGGCATAGACAAACCTGGATCCTTTCGCTCTCTCTAACTGCGGAGCACTGGATATATTGCTTTGACTTAGTTTGCGGAAGGAGTTATATCTGTTCTTATCCTTCGCTTCAGCCCACACTTGGGCAATTACATTCCTTTCTTCTTTCTGGCTCGATCTCCCTTCTCCATCCCTGCCCTTCCCACACCCCACTCTGCCAACTCCACACCTAGGTTAGACAATTGATTGACTAGAGATGTGAGAGTTTTGCCAAACCCGTCCTGTTGGGTCTCCAGCATACTAAATCACGGTGCAACAGTTCATAAATTGAATGACGGAGACCTCAGACATCAGGCTAGTGCATAAGCACCTATTGCATGGCAATCTTCACACAGCCTGCCTACAGGTTTGACTGACCACTTCATTCTTGTTCGATTAATGCATTTGTTACTGTGCTAAAGTGGAATATTGCACATATTTTTCTGTATGTTATTGTACTCACTGTATGTAAAATCTGAAAATTCAAAATAAAGAATTAAAAAAAAAAAGATTATACATAGATATATGAGCTTTTTTTGCATATTTTATTTTGGTTAAATTACACATTTAATTTGTAATATGTTGATACTATGTATGCAACCTATTATTATTATTATTATTATTATTTGTTTTAAGAGCATGGCATGTCATAGTTACGTGTATGTCATCTAATTTTGAAACGTAACATACCCATTTTTCTACTTTTCCATTTATTATTTAGTTGTCTGCCTTTCAACCCTCCTCATAATGCCTATGTGCTGTATACTCTAGATCCGATCCTAAAAATGATGTATGGAGGTGCAATATTATACTAGACTAAAGTGTTTTTTTCCTCCTTTTTATACATCTTAGTATTGGGTTTGCTTTTGCAGCTGCCACTTGACATAGAGTGGTGCTGCTAAGCTTATTGTTAATCATTATTCAAATGCCTTCTTCTAGCTATAGTATATAGCTATAGTACCTTTTTGGATTATATTTACTGTGTAGAGGCACTGCTATACCCACTGCCTGGGTGCATAACCTTACATGTTTCAACATTAAATTGAATTATTTGCTATACAATTGCACATTTAGCCATTTGACCAGGATCCTTCTGTAATGGATAGACATCCAGGTAAATTGAAAAAATCAATATAATTGTATGGCATCAGAAACAATTTATATAAAATCTATTGCATATTTAACTGTTTGCAGTTTTATTTTTCAGCAAAGTCGTACTTTGTATTAATGCCTGGTCTCCAAGCACAAATGCTTGCCTGCTGCTCCTTTATTCATCCACTGAAAGCATAGAAAATGTCTGATACTTCAGTCAAGTCAGTCATGTGACTCACTTTCTTTTTTCTCATTTGACAGCATGTGGGCTTGGTAATTGGCACAGCAGTGTCATGTGGGGGTAGGGAGGGAGTTCTAAGCCCTATCTAAGCTCCAGCTAATGTGATGGAGCTTAGACAGGACTCCATTTCTTTGAACCCAACGGATGAATGAAGTGGAAAAAGCAGGAGAGTAAAGGAACAATATAGTATGTGCTGCTGGGGAGTTGACCATTACAGAAAATATGTTACTTTACTCTGCAAAGTACAATTTTGCTTTACGATTACATGCCATATTTAGGAACTAAAATAAGCAAATGAACTGTAAAGATTCACTTTAACATGTATATAAAACAAATAGTAAAACAAATTGTCATTTTAAATAATTACACAAAATAGACTCAGAATATCCTATGGAGCAAGCCTTGTTATTTAGTTACTCATCAAGTTGAATCCAAGTTTCCATGTAAGAGTCAGCTAGACAGAATTCATTAACTGTCTTGCTAGTACTATTTTCTTAGCTTCTTTACCTCTGTGTGCTTCTTCCAATATTCCTGCCTAGTGTGAATTACTAATAGTTCTGTTATTCCCTGAGTTAAATCAAATTTACCTTAATGTTGACACAAATCCAGCTCATTTACTGGCTAATGTATCACTACTTCTTTTGCTACGAGTGACAGGTACCTACTGTATGTATTAGAGCATACAATCAGGTCACGTTCAGATGTGCTGTCAGCTTGAGTTTGTGTTGCCTGTTTTCTTGTTGTCTTCATTTGTCACACCGTGGTGAGATCCCGAGACTTAGCATAGAGAAATGTGATAATAATATTACATTCAAGGCATTTTTTCAAAATCGTTTGATGTATATTTCTCTTGGTTTAGATTATGCAAATCTAAATTTAAACTTGACCCTCTGTTTAATGCTGGAAGTTTGATATTTCATAAGTTAAAAACATTTCTTAAAGGTAACAGAGATCATGAAAGGGTAAGAAATGAATTACAGCCTTTAAACGCTTCAAGATCACTGTCCTTATAACTACTCTAAATGAGTTTTAAACTTAAATGTCAGAGAGAAAACATCTTAAACTATTAATGCTTTGTAAAGTTTTCCATATTTTTATATTGAAAATTAAATTACGGTAACTGCGTTACATAAAACATTCCTGACCTGGGGCATAATTTAAAGAGCATATCATATTAAACAATCTATCACCATTACTAGGGATGCACCGATACCCAGTACCGTACTCGGTACAAGTACAAGTACCGATACTTTTCGAGCTCCAAGACTAGACTAGAGAAAAATTCAAAAGTTAGGAGGCAGCTGTCATTTGTAAGGAGCACACGGAGCTCCTGGGATTTGTACATCTCTGTTTTAATGTATAATTTTGTTTTTATAAATATAAATAAAGGGATGCACCAATACCATTTTTGCAAGTACAAGTACTGATACTTGCCCAAGTACTTACAAGTACAACTATATAACCAGGTGCATGTTGTGCGCAATGTATGCGTTCCTTGAACATGCATTCGAGAGGGAATACATTTGCGCGAGATGTGAGCAAGTTGCTGGTTTGGAAACCCAGATTCTGGATCTAAGCAAGAAACTGGGAACACTTAGGAGCATAACAGTCATGGAAAATAGTCTGGACATAACGCACCAGGCTGTTGTGGAGGGGGGGGGGTTGGGGGAGCAGGATCCCGAGGTGGGGAGCTGGGTTACTGTTAGAAGGCGGGGGAGAGGGAAGGGTGCTAGCGAGGTCAGCCGTGATCTGGTTCACCCCAATAAGTTTGCCAAGTTGCATGATATTGGGGATACTAGTTCAGGGGGGACTCTGCTGGAGCAGGACGCATCCTCTATCCGGCGGGGGAGTGACTGCTCCAGCGAGGAGGGGAGCCGGATGGAGCGTCAGGAGAGGCAGATCCTGGTGGTGGGAGACTCCATCATCAGGCAGACTGACAGGGTAATCTGTCATCGGAACCGCGAGCGTCGAACGGTGTGCTGCCTACCGGGGGCTCGTGTTCGACACATTGCGGAATGAATTGACAGATTACTGGATGGGGTTGGGCATGACCCCGTTGTCATGGTGCACATCGGCACCAATGACAAAATAGGAGGAAACTGGAGTGTCCTAAAAAGGGAGTTCAGAGACCTAGGTGCTAGGATGAAAGAAAGGACCTCCACGGTAGTTTTCTCAGAGATACTACCGGTGCCAAGAGCCACTCCGGACAGACAGCGCGAGTTGAGGGAGCTTAACAAGTGGCTCCGGAGCTGGTGTCAGAAGGAGGGATTTGGTTTCCTGGAGAACTGGGCTGACTTCGCAGTCGGCTA
>NW_017308190.1:142282-158246 GCF_000935625.1 Nanorana parkeri | reverse complement strand
AATGGAGTGGCAAGTAATTTATTGGTTGTCCAATACCACTTCTGCAGAGGTTTCCCCACCACTCCCTGAAGAATTATTAGGCCCAGAAACTTCCAGATGTCATCTCTGGTCACTGGTTCCCACTTTCTATTTCTGGAAAACTTCCCATGCAGGGTTGTGGATTGCTGTTCATTGTACCGGTTTGTCTCGGTAACAATCTCATCAATAACCTCATCGGTCATAAATAATTTTAGGTAGGCCAAGGGGTTGTCATGTTCCACATCTACCTTCCTACCAGATGCTCCAGTAAATGGGAATCTTGGGGGCGCTGCGTGATCCGTACCACAATCAATAGGGCACCAAGTTCGCACATCACTTAGCTCAGTCCAGAATCCGCGCTTTCGTCACTTTCAGTGTCTGACGACGAACTTCCCCACGCATCGCTGTTGCTCAATTCAATAAGTGATTCCACATCCCTATCGCTATTTTCTAGCTGCTCAAAAACCGCTTTTGACCTCAGCGGACACTTGTTTGATGCCATGGACGCTGTCAAGTTTTCCAGGCAAATATAATAGTAAAAGTGCAGGAAGAACACTGGTACTACCTATAGGAAAAAAGCTGAGATGAAATAATTAGTTGCAGTATCGAAAAAGTAACGAAATACCACTGTCTTCTCTATAATACAATGTATTAGTATATGTATGTGGTGTTTCACTTTTGAATTTCGTGCCGGATCCGCCTCCTTACGACGCTGACGTTAGCGTATGCTGGAGACGGATGCCGGCATTGTGCGAAGGAGACGCCGAGATGCTGCGGGGATCGAAGGACAAGGTTAGTGTGATTTTAGGGTATTCCCGAGTGTGGCTCGGGGTTACCGCTCCTAGCTAGGACATTTAACCCCGAGCCACACTCGGGAATACCGCCAGGGAGGTTAAGGGGGATAGGATTTTCATGTACAAGATGTTCAATGGTGACAGCAACATTGGCAACAAACTGTTTGAGATTAACTCCATTACAAAGACAAGAGGCCACCACCTAAAGTTGGTGGAGAAAAAGTAGCTGCAACCGCTGCAACCCTGGTAGTTCTCATGAAAATGCCAAGTATCGGCACTGGTATCTGAAAAATATCGGTGCATCCCTAACCATTACTATACAGCAGGCACCACATGGTACTTGATTTTACGTTCACAGTGCTGTCTACCCTCTTGGGACTGCTTTCTCAAAGTCAATATTTGCATAGTTGAAGTATGCACCCAAACCCCCAATAAAATAAACTACTTAAGTCTGGTGGTAGGTCCCTCCAGCAATGAGTGGAGGTGGGGAGTTGGATGAGTAACCCCTACCCATAATATAACATAAAAATGTTGTATATTGCACCTATATTTTAGCTCTTTAGCTCTTCAACCACTGTAATAAACCTTAAGGTGAACTCTAGACAGCAATATTAACTTCTCTAAGCCTCACTATTGACAACTGTAAAATGCTGAATTTGCCATTACTTTCTGTCTGGGTAACAATGGTCAACAGGACAAATACAGAGGGTGAAACTATTCAGCAGGGACATAGACAGCAATAAATACATGAAAGAGTATATTCATTCCCTACTCTAGCCAAAACTAAAATAAAATAAGATAACGTTTTGGCTTTACATACCTTTTAACAGTCCCTTTTTTCTTTTAAAACTGGGCAGTCAGGATAATCCTAGTTAAGGACAAGTGGATGGGCCTGGGTTGGTTCCTGGAAAGATCCAGAAAACCTCAAACTTTGTGCAAAACCCCACTGACGTGTATAGGAGGCGAATGTTGTTGTTTTTTGCTAGACAGCTATTGTTGTAAAAGGCCATGGGGAGCAAGGCACTGTTTTGGGGGATATGTACCATTGCAAACAACATTTTTAAAATAATACCTAAAAGCATGGAGAGGGTCTTTTCATGCGGCTTGAAGGGCAACTTTGAAAACACACAAATCTTTTAAATAACATGCTTAGGGGAATGTTTTAAAGCTGTAATTGGTATTATGGAACAGTATAAAGTGAACTTTTAAAATAACATTTAAAAAAAGGTGTAGGATTCACTTTAATGTTGCCCCCCACCACCTTCCTGTACTATACCATACTAGGCCACATGCCTTTCAACATTGGGGGGCACATTTCAAGGGAGGGCTGCAAAGCCTCTGCCTTCCTGCAAGGCATTTTGTCCCAATGTTGAGGGACAAGGGCATCTTCCCCAACTCCCAAACCCCAAATTGGTAACAATTTGATATTTTTTAACAAATATGGAGTTGTCCTTTAAAATGTATATTTATTATTTTGATACTATTTACATGCATCACTAGAGAGGTCCAGGGACCCCTCTCTTATTAAGATTAAGAGACCACAGATGATGTAGGAGTGTAAAAAAAATAGGCCAGCAAACGGACAAGTTTAAGTGAGAGTTTTAGACACAAAATTGCTAGAGTCAAAGAGCAGCGGTAGGGGTTTTACTACAAGAATTAAGACACTGCAGAGAATACAGCAGTTTAAAACTGGCAAGCAACATGACAGTTTAAATAAGAGATAATAGGCCTAACTAGCATGGGCCTAACTTTTATTGCATCTTAGGGAAAAGAGGTGTGTTAAATGGGAGTAATATAATGTAAGGTGACTTAGGTGCACACTGTTTTTCACCTTGTTTTACGGAATGCATAGGTGGGCTTTGAACAAAAGGCAGCTCCTAGCAAAGATGTGCACCTAAAAAAAGGCCCTATCAATATAAAATAAAAAATCCCGGGGCGTGGCTAGCCGCTGAAGAAGATGGCCGTTTAACTTCAGAGCTCCGTCTCCAGATTTCCCGAGCGACGCTACAGATTCCTGCCCAAGACAGCTATGGGGAAGATAGGGCGACAGGACGGAAGGTCCAGATCCCCTGGATCGGAGGGAACCCAATTAAGCCGCCTGTTTCGCAAAATGTTCCGCACACAGCGCCCGGAGAACTCGGCTGCCCGCTCATCCAACATAGCGCCGACCACAGCCACTCCGCCCACACCACGTGGAGACTCGACCGTGTCTCAGGCCTTCTTGGACCCGGGATCGATGTCTTCCTACATACAACAGCTACCTACCAGGTCAGATCTTACTCTCCTAGCCGGTGATATTAAGAACGCGCTTAGCTCGGCAGTCTCTGAGCTCAGGCAGGACATCCAAGACATAGGCCGCAGGATGCAGGCGGCGGAGCGGGCCGGGGCACAGAGAGATGCAGTCATCCACTCTCTTAGGGAGCACCAAGACTCTACCACCCGCTCAATGATTGATATGCGCCGCCACACGGAAGACCTGGATAAATCGAGGCCGCCGTGCAAACATCCGCGTGCGAGGGGTCCCTGAGACGGTCATGCCGGATTTCGTGTAGATGGCCCTGACAGATATTTTCAACAATCTGCTGGATCGCCCGCCTGAATCACCCATTGACTTTGTGAGAGCCCACAGAGCGCTGAGACCCCGAAATGTGCAAGACGACATCCCGAGGGACATTATCTGCTGTTTACAGAGCTTCCCACTGAAGGAGGAAATCTTGCAAAGAGCCCGGGCCAAAGCAGTGATCAAGTATGAGGGCGCTGAGGTGAAACTTTTCCAGGACTTGTCCAATATCACCTTACAGCAACGCAGAGCACTGCGCCCATTATTAGATCATCTCCGCACCCACAGCATTCCCTACAGGTGGAAGTTCCCTTTCTGCTTGTCAGCGGTACACCGAGGGCGTATGTCCACCCTACGCCTACCTGAAGAAGCAGAAGACATTTGCATGCACCTGGGAATCCCGTCCATGTCGGTGCTGGATTGGTACGAAGACCTCAGGATGCCTTCCACAACCGAGAGACCAGGCCGCAGACGAGAGAGGTCTCCCCCTGAGACAGGCACTCGCAAAGGACCGGATGGTTCCACACCAGAACAGCGCCGGAGGGCTCCCAAGGAACTCTTCAATCGGGAAGGCTACCACTTAAGCCCTGCGGAGGAAAGAGAGGGAGTAGCCAACCGTCGCTAATTTTTTTCGGAGAAGACCTTGTTTCCGGGCATGGAGCCGTATAGAACAGGAACGCTTCTTCGGTTCAATCGTTGATCCTACTGGAAACCTTCCCCACTTTCGCATCTATACGCATGGGCCTATAGTTATAGTTATAGTTTTAGTTACAGTTATAGTTCCTTTCATCATAAGAAAGTGACAACAAGCATTCCTGATGTGTACTAAGACGGACCATGCCGGTACTCGGTTAAAAGGGTTGAAGTTAAAGTTGCATTATTTTAATATTACAGTTATTATTACGCGTATGTTGGGCTGAGGCGGGTTCCCGCCTGGCCGGCTAGCACCGGCACTTGCCACCGAGACGAGCGGATAAAGAGTGGAGGGATCGATCGGTGGTGGTGGTGTGGGGGCCAGCAGACCGGGGAGAACTGATACGCAAAGTTTTATACAAACACCGGCACGGTTGCAGACATGTTATATCTAACAATGGTTGCTCATGTTTGATTAAGCTACGTGACACACCTCACAAGGGTAGAAGTATTGTTGCTCAAGATTGGATAGGTTTACTGTTTAAAAGATCTGTTCACTACTGAGAGGTTCCCCTGTTGTCGGACATAGGGACGTACAGAACAGTCGAGTGGAAAGACCTGTGTATATATATATGGATATATATACATATATATAGCCATATATATAAATAAATAAATCATTTACCATTGCGCCTCCACATACCATACCCCAATAGGTTATAGCAGGATTAAGACAGATGTTAGCATATTTCTCGTGGGTACAATTCCGGTGTGGAGATAAAGCCCTCCCTTACTGTCATTACTTCACCTCACGCCAATTGACGCTCATTTATATATCTCTTGCAAAATATCCCTGCACCCCCCCCCTAGTACCGGGATCCGCAAACCAATAAGACCATTATGACTTCCCTAACAGAGTTGAGAGTAATGACACTAAACGCCAGGGGACTCAACATACCTGAGAAAAGGTCACTAATATTGGGAGATGTAAAGAGAACCAAAGCATCTGTGGCTTTCATTCAAGAGACCCACTTTCGTTCAGGGACCATACCCAAATTCTCGAATCCCCAATACCCCACTGTATACCATGCAACCTCATCATCCAGTAAATCTAAAGGTGTTTCGATTTTGTTCCATAGATCATTAACCTTCGACCTGTTGGACTCCATTTCGGACAGCGAGGGTAGGTACCTTATCCTGAAAGGTAAACTCAACACCATTCCGGTGACGCTAGCAACGGCATACCTACCAAACTCACGCCATGCAACGTTTCTGGCACATTTCCTGACACTGCTATCAGACTTCATGGAAGGTATGTTGATTCTGGGGGGGGGGACTTCAATGCTCCCCTCAATCCAATCTTAGATACCTCGGACGGTAAGACATCTCTGCCCTATCGGACTCTTAAATTCCTGAAAAAGAAGTTGTCTTCCTTGAACCTCTGTGATGTTTGGAGGACCATTCATCCAGACGGAAGGGATTACACCTATTTTTCACCCTTACACAATAAATACACAAGCATAGACTACATTTTTATAACCCAAACAGACTTACCGCGTCTCAAGACATCAACTATTGGCCTAATGACTTCCTCAGACCACGTCCCAGTTATGATGGAATTATCCCTGAGCCCTGCTATGCAGAGGCAAAGTCCGTGGAGACTCAATCCAGCACTGCTCACAGACTGGTCCGTTTTGCCAAAATTGACGCAAGACTTGAAAGAATACTTTGCTATTAATGCATCAACTGACACGGCACCCGTATACGTATGGGAGGCCCATAAATGCTTTATGAGAGGGAGATTTATGGAACAAGCAGCGCAGCTCAGAAAACAGAGACAGAAAACGGTATCGGACCTTCTGACTCGCATTGCTGGATTGGAACAATCCCACAAACAATCCTTGGCACAACAAACGCTAATGGACTTAACTAACGCACGGATAGACCTAAAAGGGATCTTAGGCTACAAGATCCGCAGAGCCTATAACCTACGCACTGACCTATACTATGAAGGGGGAAACAAATGTGGAAAGCTTCTAGCCAGAGCTGTCAAATCGCAACTGCGTACATTCAATATTCCACAAATCCAAAGGAATGACGGACCATTGACCAATTCTCCTCCCGCTATAGCAGAACGATTCAGGGAGTATTACCACGGACTATACAATCAAAGAGCAGGACAAGCCCAACAGAAAGACCTGGTTCGCGAGGCGACCCAGGCCTTTTTAAAGGACTCAGACATGCCCAAACTAACACAAGAGGCGCAGCAGGCTCTGGAACTACCGATCTCGGAGGAGGAGCTTAGAAATACGCTTGCTCACTCCAAACCAGGTAAAAGCCCAGGTCCAGACGGACTCACCACACAATACTACAAGTCATTTCAAGATATACTCTCGCCACACTTCTTAAGGACATATAACTCGGTAGACCATGGGGGGGGCGGAAAAAAAATTCTTCCCCGGGCGCCCAGAACTCTGGTTACGCCACTGCATTCAATATTCCACAAATCCAAAGGAATGACGGATTGGGATCTTAGGCTACAAGATCCGCAGAGCCTATAACCTACGCACTGACCTATACTATGAAGGGGGAAACAAATGTGGAAAGCTTCTAGCCAGAGCTGTCAAATCGCAACTGCGTACATTCAATATTCCACAAATCCAAAGGAATGACGGACCATTGACCAATTCTCCTCCCGCTATAGCAGAACGATTCAGGGAGTATTACCACGGACTATACAATCAAAGAGCAGGACAAGCCCAACAGAAAGACCTGGTTCGCGAGGCGACCCAGGCCTTTTTAAAGGACTCAGACATGCCCAAACTAACACAAGAGGCGGCGCAGGCTCTGGAACTACCGATCTCGGAGGAGGAGCTTAAAAATACGCTTGCTCACTCCAAACCAGGTAAAAGCCCAGGTCCAGACGGACTCACCACACAATACTACAAGTCATTTCAAGATATACTCTCGCCACACTTCTTAAGGACATATAACTCGGTAGACCATACACACAGCCTCCCTAGCCAAACACTCGAAGCCCTGATCTCGGTCATACCCAAAGACGGAAAGGAACCGCACCTCTGTGCTAATTACAGGCCAATATCACTACTGAATGTAGACGTTAAGTTGTTCACCAAGATCCTGTCGAATCGCCTCATCCTGCATATACCTGGACTGGTTGGAACCCAGCAAGCGGGATTTGTCTTGGGTCGAGAGGCTAAAGATAACACAACATTGGCCATTGATGTTATTCATTGGACCCAAGCCAAGGGTGTCCAGACAATTTTACTTTCAACAGATGCGGAGAAGGCATTTGACAGGGTCTCATGGGACTTCATGTTTGCCGTATTACAACACATCGGTCTCCACTCCCGGATGATGGCCTGGATACAGGCGATCTACTGAAAACCGACAGCAAAGGTGAAGACGACGGGCAGTTTGTCCCAGTTTTCCGGTTTCAAACGGCACCTGTCAGGGTTGCCCCCTCTCTCCCACGCTTTTCATTTTAACATTGGAACCGTTCATTAGGAGGGTTCTTAACACCTCTCAAATAAAAGGGGTCACGATAGGCAAAGTGGGGCATAAACTCGCAGCATTTGCGGATGACTTGCTATTTCTTCTGACCGACCCGTCCACCTCATTGCCCACACTGATGAAGTTATTCGAGACATACAATTCCCTGTCTATTCTAAAAATTAATCTTGGCAAATCTGCAGTGCTTAACGTCTCTGCCCCTGTCTCGACCACGGACCCCTTAAGGCACAGCTACCCATTCCGGTGGAACAATACCTCCATCAAATACCTGGGGATACATCTCCCAGCTGACCTTAAGACCCTATTTTCACTCAACTTCCAACCGTTAGTGACAAAACTGAAATCGGACCTCCAGAGGTGGCAAACTCTTACCTTTACCTGGTTTGGCCGGATAGCTCTACTCAAAATGAATGTGGTACCGAGATTGCTATACTTATTTCAAACAGTCCCCATACTCCTGACGAGAGCATTTTTCCGGAGCCTGCGATCAGCCTTTTCTCAATTTGTATGGATGGACAAGAGACCGCGTCTGTCCTGGGATCCAATGCAGAGCCCCAAACATCTCGGAGGCTTGGCAGTGCCGGATCCTCATAGATACTATCAGGCATACCATCTCGCTAGAGTGATCCAATGGCACACACAACAGACTCAGAAACCCTGGGTGGACATAGAACAGAAGTGGCTCATGCAACCAATCTCCTCCATGGTGTGGCTCTCAGACCCAGATAGACCTGTTATAAGTCCCCTGAACTCACTGATCTCAGCAACACTGAGAGAGTTCTCAAATCTAAGGAATAAAAACACGCTTAGCACCACAAATGGCCCTCTAACGCCAATACTACACAATCCAACCTTTCATCCAGGGGAAACTCCAGAATTTAGACAGATTTGGTCAACGGAGGAACCACTCACAGCGGCACAGTTCTTCCAGGGCCATCAGCTCATGGAGAAAAAAGATCTCTTGCATCTCACACGGAAGAGCCATATCCCATGGTTGATATACCTCCAGATACAGAATTTCCTCACGGGTCGCACCAGGAAGACAAACTTCTCTAGAGACTTGACGCCCCTGGAGAAACTGTGCACAGGACAGGGACCACAGGACCATCTGATTTCAAGACTATACACGCTACTACAAGACTCTAGATGTCAAAGGGTGAATAGGGCACGCCATAAATGGGAACAAGAACTGCAAAGGTCCTTGACGGACGACGAGTCGAGTGACATGTGCCGGAATGTTCACACAAGCTCCATTAGTAGCACTACACAAGAAACGAACTACAAGATACTGACACACTGGTATAGGACCCCCCGGTTACTACATAAGATTTTCCCCGACGTACCGGATACATGCTGGAGATGCCAGACTGACGTGGGCTCGCTCTTGCATGTTTTTTGGACCTGCCCGGACCTAAAAACGTACTGGACCGAAGTTCATAAAATCACCTCTCAGGTCACTGGATTGGACATACCTTTCACACCGACGACGTTCCTACTCACAGACCCCTCTAACACACAGGGCCCAAGCAAATCACTAAGACAACATATGATAAATGCTGCACACACAATCATCCCGAGACACTGGAAAGATGTGAAGCCACCCTCGCTGTCCGAATGGATCCGACAGGTTGAACATGTTTATGAAATGGAAGAGCTTCTATTCACAAAAAGAGATGCACTGACCAAATTCTCACGCATGTGGGCGTGTTGGCATCATTTCACAGGTACCCAAGAGTTCCAATCTCTCAAATCTAAATCCTAAAACTTAGTAAGATGAAATGCATGTAAAGCACTGAGAGCACTCTAACCCATAGGAGGTAACCGGATGAACCCAACATCATGAAAATTTTTTAGCGTGTTTTAGCTTTCCAAAGGGATCATAGTCCGTTAGGGAGTGTAGGGTTATACTTTGGTAACTCATGATTTCGCTTCACCACTGAGGTAACCTGTACCCCATATCGCTCCAAAGACAATCTTTTCATCGGCTCTATGCGTTCTGAGTGACATTTAAATGAGAAAGAGATTTGATTGTTGTGATATTCGCTCTTAGTGGGGGAACCTGTTGTTACATGAGTTATACCTCTCAAGTTCGCTACATCCCTAATGGATCATACACACTTTTTCTTTTCAAAAGAATATTTTGTATAGGCTCAATGGGCATTAAACGACTCTTGATTGTAAATTGGATTAGAATGTTGTGAAATGTACTCATAATGGGGAGTAATTGTGGTAGCATCGATTAACCCTGGATAAACATGTAAAGTACAAGTGATGTGACTAAGGCTGGGTTCACACCTTGGCGTTTTATGTATGCGCGTTTTACGCGCGTTTTTTACCGACGTTTTTCAGGCGTATTGTGAAGCGTTTTACGCGCGTTTTTTGATAGACTACACAGGCGTCCAATGAAAATGAATTCGGGGATTTATCCAATGGGAAAAACATCTTGAGTCGCAGCATTTCCTTTTCCTGTTTCTTTTGCTCAGTGGCCTGTGTAGCAGAGTCCTCGTCCTCTTCCTGCCTCTGACTAGGTCCCCAGCTACTGTGTGTGCTGTCACGAGAAAAAAAAAACATTATTATGTGTAATATATTATTAAACGCATGTTGCATTAAACTATATTCATGAAATGTTGCTTGGGATTGACGTGTCTTACCTTCGCATTTCTGTGCAAGGAATTAAGAAAGCCAGCTGCTCGGCGTGGATGTATCGACAAGGGGCACTGGCAGCCGAACCACTTCGGTACTCCCTCTCTTTGCGCCGGTGTCGAGTAAATGCATCCTTAACGCTTTTCCACTTGTTTTTGATGATATCGACTGTGAAAACAACATTTGTACATGAACTAATTATTGCTTTTATCTTTAATTTCTTAGGTATTTAGCTACTGGTCAGTCTTTTGCAAGTCTTCACTACGCGTTCATGATCGGCAAATCCACTGCATAAATCACTCAATGTGAACGGGGTCTAAGAGAACAAGTGTAAATGGCTTGAGTTTGTCTCGGATCCATATACAACCTGAATCTGCAACTTATCCCTAATCCTGATAAAATTGGAATGATTTGGGAGCTATGGCCTGACTTACTTTACAAGAACAATGAAACACCATAGTTTATGAATCATTTAGCTTCTCGGAGCTTTGTTTTCTTTCATTATTAACTCTGGACATTCCCAAATGCCAAAGAGAATACTGTGTTCATCATGAACATCCCTGTTAATCACATACCGGTAGATACGATCTTTCTAACTCATGATACATTTATCTAGATAATATACCCAGCAGACATAATTCATCTTGAGAATTGATTAGTGACATTCAGACAATGTGATGAATAATTTGGCAAGTGTGAGTTTGTATTTTCAACAAACAGATTTTTCATTCAATGGGGACTGAGACACGTACAGTACTAGCAAATCCTTAAAGTTGAACTCCAGCCTTACCTTTAGGTCTGGTTCACATATGGGTGGCCTGGCTCCATTGATTTCAATGGGGTCATATTCCCGCAGCAACCGTGGCAAAAAGGCTCATGTACCTTTTTGTGCGATGAAGGCCCGCATTTGTGTGCGTCTGCACCCACGGAAACGTGGTGCACAACTGCCATTATCTAGCTGTATTGCAAAAAGAAGCACAGAGAGCCAGTGGTGATGTCACTGGGTCTAAAATCAGGTATGAACTGAAAATGCAAAGGTTTTATTGAATTATTTCATTAGCATGTTGATAGGGGGAGGCGGGGGGGGGGACTGAAAAAGGAAAATATAACCAGTTTTAGATTCAGCTTTAAATAACTAAAGACTGAGCATAACTAAAGAGGAGCATTTTCAATCTTTAACTTTCCTTTTTAACAGTATCAGTTGTAAAAATGTCTTGCTGCAAACAACACAGACACATCTATACTATAGGCAGTCTGATATGAGCTAATTTAAAAAGTCTGTAGTATACATAGCTAATTAGCTGTGAGAAAAATAAAGACGATATATGAGGGACTCCCTGTTGTCACAGTCAGTGGGATTAATTACTAAAATACATTTTTTTTTCACTGCTTGGCTGCTCTGGATCAATTGAAGGTAATTACTGCTTGGTTGCTGCAGGCTATGTCCATTTAGGCTTCCACATTGTGCTTGCAAATAACCCCAGAGTGATATTGTAACACTGCAACAAGAGTAAGAGAATATACAGCAACAGAGTACACAGGGATCTCAAGTCTCCCTGATGTTCAGGGAGTCTCTGTCTTTTGGACTGCAGCTCCCTGATGTCCGCGAGAGAGGCATTTTCTCCCTGAAAGGTTTACTCTGAGTCAGTGGCGGACCTAAGGAACAAAGGGCCTCTTCGGCTCGACTGAGCCGCTCGGCCAAACTTCGGGAGCTGTACGGGCTATAGTGAATACTATACTGAACCGAAGGGGTCCTGGGGGAACCGAAGGGGGAACCGAAGGGGGAACCGAAGGGGTCCTGGGGTCGAAGCTAGCCGAAGGATCAGCCGAAGCTACGACTAGATCCTTCGGCAGCTTCGTGAATAGACCCCTGTGTGTTTGTTCTAAAAATCAGCAGTACTGAATGCAGAGTTTTTTGCAGATGCAAAAAGGAACATTTTGCATAGCTCTGACCACTGTCCTAAAATGAGGACACCTCTTTTTTTAATTTTAATTTATGCTACTGTCCACTGGAAAACAGCAAGATGAAGACTGTCCCATCCTCTTGGAGGGCAGGGACATCTGAAAGGGCCCGTTCACACCTAATTCATGGAGGCTGCGCTGGGCATTTTCACCAGTGCAGCTGCAGCGCAAGATAAGGCAATATGCCTTGTTCTAGATGGCACAGTTCACATCACTGCATTGCAATGGTGTGCACTGAAAAAAAGTACTGCATGCAGTTTTTTTTCAGCACAGTGTGACATGGTACAACTGCATCGCACTGCTCTTTGCCCATGACATGACTTATGACATTTCAATAAAGTTCTAAGAAAATGTGATGTGACGCGATCAAGAGCATCAGCACTGTTCCAGGCACACACACACCAGTGGAGAGTGGAAGGAAATCTGCTGGTGGTAGGCACCGTGGCTTTACATACTTGGGGAACACGTTCAGCTTACCCAGTTATAGGCGTTTTGGTTGTTTTGGGCACATCTTATTAATAGGGCAAGATAAATACTTTTGCAAAAGAACATTTTAAAGTGCACTATTAAACCTTTTGATTGCACTTGACAATTTCTTACAGATTGTATATGAAAGTTTAGCAATGCCACACATATCAGTAGACTTTAGACAACTTTGTTTTAATGGTAAGTTACTAGATTACTCTTCAAATGGACACCACTTTGTAATGTGAAATGTGTAACGGTGCCTGCTGTGTCTGTCTGAATAATTCATATGGTACATCAATAGGGCAATTGTCAAGCTAATTGCTTTTCATAAATATTGCAATGCACAGAGAGATTTGGCGTCATCTCACTAGCCTATTGCTCATGTAACATCTACTAAAATATTGATTATAATTTTTTATTTCAAGAAGTACCAAAATTCTGTGTCCTATGGTACTGACAGTTTTGAACTCTTAAAGTGATATTAAAGTCAAAAGGTTTAAAAGCTATTTTAAAAGCTGATGAAATCACTTATAATGGATACTGCTTCTTGATTTTTAAAAGTTTTAGTTTCTTGCAGAATCAGCTGGTCCCCTGAGTACTAGCTCTGATATCCTTCTTTATGGTGACTCCGTTATCTTACAGGGACTTATGCAGCCACCCTTGTGTGCTAGTAAGCTGTGTGTCTCTACAAACATACTTGTGCTCAACAGGACAGGGAAGTGGAGCTGAGAGAGTTGGAGTCAGCAATTTGGAAACATGATGGCTGTAAGTGCTTGGGCAGGAATTCAAAGATATATTTTGCTGGGTGATGTACCCGGATCAGCCATAACATTATGACCACCGGCCTACTATTGAATAGGTCCCCCTTTTGCCTCCAAAACAACCCTGACCCATCAAAGCATGGATTCCACTAGACCTCTGAAGGTGTGCTGCGGTATCTGGCACTATGCCATCAGTTGCACATACTTTAACTTTTGTAAATTGCAAGATGGGGCATCCATGGATTGGATTGTTTTCCAGCACATCCTGCATATGCTCAATTAAATAGAGATCTGGAGAATTTGGAGGTAAAGTCAACGCCTCAAACCCATTGTTGTGTTCCTCAAACCATTCTTGAACCATTTTTGCAGTTTGGCAAAGTGCATTATCTTGCTGAAAGAGGCCACTGCCAACAGAGTATACCATTTCCATGAAGGGGTGTACTTGGTCAACAGCAATATTTGGGTAGATGGTACGTGTCAAAGTAACATCAACATGCATGGCAGGACGCAAGGTTTCCAAGCAGAACGTTGATCAAAAAAACAATGCCTCCGCCAGCTTTCCTTCATCCTGATACCATCTCTTCCCCAGGTAAGCAACAAACACGCACCCAGCCATCCACATGATGTAAAAAAATGCGATTCATCAGACCAGGCCACCTTCTTCCATTGCTCCAGTTTTGATACTCACATGCCCATTGTAGGCATTTTTGGTGGTGGACACGGGTCGCCATGGACACCTCGACCGGTCTGCGGCTACAGAGCCCCATACATAATAAACTGTGGTGCACTGTGTGTTTAGACACCTTTCTGTCAGAACCAGCATTACCTTTTTCAGCAATTTGAGTTACAGTAGCTCTTCTATTGAATTGGAATACACGGGGCCAACCTTTGCTCCCCGCGTGCACCAATGAGTCTTGGCCACTCATGACCCTGTCACTGGTTCATCAGTTTTCCTTCCTTGGACCACTTTCGGTAGGTCCTGACCACTGCAGATCAGGAACATCCCAGAAGAGCTGTGGTTTGAACCAGTTGTCTACCCATCACATTTTGGCAATGGTCAAAGTTGCTTGAATCCTGCTGTCTAATATATCCCCACCCACTTCCAGGTGCCGTTGTAATGATATTTACCTCTCAGTGATCATAATGTTATGGATAATCATTGTATGTTTGTTTGATCTAGATTAATTATTGAAAAAATTTACGGGGCGTTAATACTACTTTACGTTGCTGAGAGTTGTACTTCATATTCCTGTGTTTCATTGTGATTTCTTATCCTACTGACAGTTGTAGTTTACGTATATGCCTTATGTAAAACAGGCAAGCGCCCTACTGATTCATATGAAGTTTGAATTTTAATAGGTCCAGTTTAAGGAAGATAAAAGATGGATTACAATATGCCCTTTTCGGGTTTACATTTTTAAGGCCAGTTTGAAATCCATAGAATGATTCTATTTTATAGTTACATACAGAATGTATATGAAACATTCACCCAAGTTGCAGGCATATTACATATTAGACTTCAGAACCCTTTGATTTAATGACGTGCCAATAGATTCTTCAAAATAGACACAGCTTTGTGATGTACAATATGTTTGTAGTGATCCCTGGTGTGCCTGCCTGAATAATTCATCCTGCACATCAACAGGGCAATTGTCCAAACTTATACACTGACATGACTGATCTTCATAAATGTAACAATGTACCAAAGATGATATCTCACTAGCCTCATTTTTATTCAACATGCAATACAATTTCTATTGTTAGTTTCTTTTGAAGGGAATAATAAAATTCAATGTCTAATTCCACAGCTATTCTTGTATATGCATTGATGTAAACTATATCAGTAAAATATGTTTCTAAGTTTTGGATATGCTTGACCAGCAATTTATAAACACATTAGTCAGTTTATTATATACAGCTATGAGATCATATGTAACTTTTTGTTCAAGAGTCTGATGTAGTTACATATAGTTACATAGTATTTGAGGTTGAATAAAGACATTAGTCCATCAAGTCCAACCTATTAGGATCTCATTCTAGGAGTACCTGTACCCCTGTATATTACGGTCCCTTAAGAAATCGTCCAAAAGTTTCTTGAACAATTCCACATTCTTTGCTGAAATCACTGTCTGTGGCAGTGAGTTCCAGACCCTAACTGATCTTACTGTGAAGAACCCCCTTCGCCCCTTGTGCTGGAATTTTTTTTCCACCAATTTTAGGTGGTGGCCTCTAGTTTTTGTAATGGAGTTAATTTTAAACAGTTTATCGCTAATGTTGCTGCCACCATTGAACATTTTGTACATGGAGATCATATCC
Source organism: Nanorana parkeri (assembly GCF_000935625.1). Classification (NCBI taxonomy): domain Eukaryota; kingdom Metazoa; phylum Chordata; class Amphibia; order Anura; family Dicroglossidae; genus Nanorana; species Nanorana parkeri. Next base: position 142,557 of record NW_017308190.1, on the reverse strand, counting down.
CCCCTCAATCTCCTCACCTCCAATGTGAACATGTTTAAATTTAGTAGCCTTGTCTCGTAGCTCTGGTCCTCCATACCCCTAATTAGTTTGGTTGCCTTCCGCTGGACTTTTTCCAACTCAAGGACATCTTTTCTTAGTACTGGTGACCAGAACTTAAAGTTATTTCTTTAAAACTTTTTAGCAGAAGGGTGCTTGCCTCCCGCATTAGACCAACAGTTAGGATGTTAAAAGGTATGGTCAAAAATGAAAAAAATATGTATTGTACAGTGTATACT
>NW_017308190.1:132569-141978 GCF_000935625.1 Nanorana parkeri | reverse complement strand
GGCGGAGTGATACCAAATGCACTCCGCCTGTGAGGAATCGATAGTTAAAGTGCGCTTCGCTCATTCTGACCAGCGATTGGTTAGCAAATTGCTCTTGGAAAGGTACGGCACCCCTGATCACCGTATTTTTGTACATGAATACATGTAGACTGTTGTACAGGAATAAGTGTGGATTGTTGTACATTAAAATAAAAAACAAAATAAGACCTACCCTGAAAATAAGACCTAGAGGTGTTTTTTGAGCCCCAAAAAATATAAGGCAGTGTCTTATTTTCGGGGAAACACGGTATATATTGCATTTCCATAAGTTCTATCCCACTTCTAATGACCATATTATTCTAGACATTTATAACCTTACTTATTGAAGATGCCTATACAACGTACATCCTCAAATTACTGACAAAATGTCACTTCCTAGTGTCACAACTCACAAAGCCTGCCTTCTGAACTACAACTCAAGGTTCAGCCAATGTGACATTAGCATTGCTTCCTGGAAGCAATGCATGATGGGATATGTAGTCTTGAGAAATCGAGATTGCATTACATCCAGCAGCAGGAAAATAGATGCAAAGCACACTGCGAATCCAGGAAGGTATTGAAAGTGATGGGCAGATGGAAGGCAACACTGACTACATAAAAGGGATTTTTTTTCATGTAAGCATTGATTGCAATATCAACAACAACGCCAGTATGTATTTCTATAACAATGCTGATGTTATAACAGGATAGTATATGCTGCGACTTTATTAGCTTCACTGCCCCAGGTTTTGAGAATGCCTTTTTTCATCAGAAGCCCCTAGCATTTTGCTTTATAGCCTCAAGCATATTACTTCATAGCAGGTTACTTTCTTTTATTTTATTATAAAAAATATTGAGAATACAATACCAAGTTTATCAGGACTGTCTGTGGGGATCATATACAAGTGTGTAATAAAATATTTAAGTCATGTCATTTCACAATGTATTTATCCGTAGCTTGTTTATTTATTAATTAATTTCACTCCTGGTTGTAATTAGTCTTGGATGCCAGGAAAGCAGGTTCCAATAAATTAAGTTTTATTGGGGGGTTTAAGAGCAAAAGTTGGGTAGAGGAGAGAGATATGGCAGGTCACGTTAAACAAACTATACCTACCATCATTCTAATGGGGCCTAGATAAGTGGCTAAGAGAGGATAATTAGGCGAGGGCCTTAAAAACACTAGTCTGCCATTCTTGAAGTGAGACTCCAAGGTAACAAATAAAAACATGGTATCTATTATTATTATTATTATTAGTGGTGGTGGTAGTAGAAATAGCAGCTGTGGTAGTAGTATCATTACGCATTCATTGTCATTTTCTTTCCAATTCTTGAAATTCAGTATAACCCACAAACTGCTAAGTGTTGAACCACATTTTCTGTTGTGCCTTTATTAATTCAAATCACAAGCCTGCCAAGCATGTCAGTATTCTTTTTTCTCATTCCCTGCTAACTCAAGCAAATCTCTCACTCTCGAGGAAAGCACCTGCCTGAATTCTAGGTACTCATTTGGAGCAGCCTGGCACCTTTATTTTAAATCGAACAAACATCTTTATAGTTGTCCTGTCTTATGAGCCATCAATCAAGCTACAGGTTAAGGACAATATAATCTGTTGTCTGTACAGAACCTGATGAATTCTTATGCATGCCCCTAGAGGAGATAAAATGTCACTGTGAAATACTTCAAGGACTTTCCAGCCTAGCCAGTCTAGAGTTAAGTTATCAGTTTTACAGCGAAAAAGTCAGCCTGAAAAAATGCTATTAAAATAGCAAAAAACAATGATCTTTATTGGAAGACTTTATTATGATTGAATAAATACAATAAAATAAAATAAATGTGCATTCCCTGAATGGTGCATTAAACCGTTTACACAATTATGCAAAAATATTAACCTATATGCACATTTATAATAATTAAACCTATATAAAAAGTGTCTATATATTATTAAATAATAACCAATTACTCCTAATTATATACTGATTGATTCGGGACATTCCCTATGGCTCCTCTCACACTAATAGCATAAAATTGACCTTTTTCAACTCAGTGCATCACAAACCACACCTTTGCATTGTGGTGTGATGCAGTGTGTTGTATTTTGGCAGCTACTGTTTTGGGCTGTCATTCATAATGAAAGGCACCACAACACACTGGGGGGAATTTATCTTAGCAATTGCGAGTGTTTGAACTCGCGTATGGTTGCATGGGATATATTTGAGATTTATGTTGCTAGTGTAATGTTGTTCATAAATTAGATTAAATAGACTGCATGAAAGAAGAATTTAAACTCCAGGCAAAACGTTTAACTGTAGCTTCTTGAAGAAGTGGTCATGGGGACTTCTTAAGTACCGATTGTTTTTTAAGGTGATGCTCCAGTTTAAGACAGCCGCAGGACAAGCGCAGATGTAAACAGTTGCAAACTTTCACAAAACAGGTGCAATCTGAAAAAAAGTGCAAGCTCTGGTCAAAACAGGTGCACATGTTAAAAGGAGAGGCTAAACAGATTTGCACATTAAAAAATGATCTAAGAGGCTAAAACTTTCGCAATTGCTTTGATACATTCCCACCACTGTGTTGTGGTAAGATATGGAAAACATGTTTTACCTCAACTTAACTGTCTAAATCAGATAGTTAAGTTTTCCAGCAGACATTCCAGGGGGTTGGTGATAGACAGACAGATAGACAGACTGACCAACATTGGGGGAGGCAGAGACTCACACCTAAATATGTTGTGTGGGGGTGCAGAGGAGAGAGTCACACGACCTATGCTGGGGAGGGGGAGGCAAAGTGTGTGTAGATGCTGCTCTAAAATCATTTCTCTCCGCTGTCTCTCCTCACTTCTCCTATATTCTCCCCCAAAAAATTGTCGGCGCTTAAGTGTTCGGGTATCGCATGAAGAAAAGGTGACAACTCTGGGGGGTTGGGGGGTATGGAAGGAGGAGAGCATTATTTTAGTGCTGAGTGCACCACAATACTATTTTTACTATGGATCCTATAAGACAGTCTGGGGGACACAGACTGGAAAGTGTTAAATTTCTTTTGCCTGCTGGACGAATCCTTAGGGCCCATTCAAACCAATTGCGGTGTGTTCTAGAGTGGCAGCTGCTGGAACGCACAGCAATTGCTCACTAAACTTCCCCCTTCGTTCTGGGGTGGGAGGGGCCGTGGCGGTGCATTGAAGTCAATTGGTGTGAATGGGCCCTTAAGGGCTAGCTCACACCATCACCATTGCGTTCCGGCCCAATGGCGGCCAGAACAAACTGGATCGCATTGCGGCCAGCTCAATTTGTTGTGGGGCGTGGCAGTGAAGGGAATGGCACCGCAGCCACACCCTCCGGCCACAATGTGGTTGGCCGCACTGGAACGCAAGGCACATATCTTAGGGCCCATTCACACCTGGCCACTATAGTGATACATATTAGTTGTGTTGGTGCACTTAAAATGCATGTGCAATGCACTGCACCACAATGCTTTGAGAGCATTGATCAAAACTGGAGCAGATAGAATCTTGAGCAGCCCATGGAAATTAATCAGCTTTTCTGTTCAGTTTGTTTAGTTAACTACTTCCGGACCACAATACATAAATAAATGGTGGCTTGCAGAAGTGGTAATAACCCCTGTCAGCTTTTTTTGTCATCTGGGTCCCATTGAGATTTCCCTTAATTTCTTCTCCAATAACCACAACAGGAAGTTAGAAGAAATGCCTCCAAAGAGAGGGAAATCCATGGAAGTCAGCAGGGTCCCCAGAACCAGTGTCCTCATTGGAAGAGTTCATATCCATTCCTGTTCTGAGGACAATCAAAAATGTGGGATTTTCTTTCACTCTCAGTGATAACAGTCACCAGGACAAATAGAGAGGGTGAATCTCCCTGACGGGGGACACAGACAACAATAGAAGTAAGACAGGTGCCCTAATCCCTCTCCACACCATCCAAAACTAAAACAAAAAGGACTGTACTGCAGTGATCGTCTTTGTCTGTTTGACCTTCCTGGTGCACTGATCTTTACGATACATATATACTGTGCTGTATGTATATACACATCTAACCACAATACAGCCATGAGGCATGTGTTCCCTCATGCTCTGCTTTGCATAGCTGTCTTTACAGATATATTCAGTGAAAGGTGTGTCTGTGAAAGGGAATTCAGTTACAATGGAGGGAGGGGCGTACTTTGTAATGCAGCACCAGGCTTCTACTCTGTTTACTTGTTGCTAAGCAACAGCAGCTTAGAAGGGCCAGGGCTGGCAGCGTGCATAGAGAAGTTTCTGTTCACATGTACACAGAAAGCTAATACTTCTTCTGCAGGAGATCAGGTATGCATTTTTATTATTACACCTTCATTTTCATACATGTGGCTTTCCTGAAAGTGGTTCTTTTATATTATTGGCTCAGAACGCAGGAGCTACGTTTGTGTATATACTACATTGCTGATATCTGATGCTGCTGAATAAGTATTATGAAAAAGCAGTGCAGTGTTCATAAAGGCAAATGCTCATTCACAGCATGTGTGCATTAAAGCACGTGCACGCTTTCCGGCAATTGATTAAATATAGTTTTTTGGGCTTTGTGTTAGTCAGTCAGCTTATTTTAAATGGATCAACCAGTCTCATTGCATTAAAAAATAGCACCTGAATAACACAATGCAGAGCATTCCTATCTGTGCATTGTAGTGTGCTATATAGTTCAGATGCATGCATTTTTAATTCATGCATGGGCTGCAATTATAAAAAAACTGCATTGTTCCACAAGACACATATAAAACATATTACTGACCAATCTGCTAATGCAAATTAAAATTGCTGGTGTGTTAAGGCATGGAATGTGAATAAGACTCTTGGCTCAGTTTACACCTAGGCATATTGTCGCTGTTTGTGACAAAATGCTCAGGTGTGAACAGGGGCCATAGAAATGAATGAGATCTCTTGTCTTGAGCATTTTGCTGCGCTTACCTTTGAGCGACAACACGCCTAGGTGTGAACGAGGACTTAGGATAAAATAATGAAATTATAGCATTACACAGCTTTACATGATGTCTACTTTCTATCACTATCTTAAAAACTAATAAATGTTATGTACAACTGAACCATACATCAATTTGATATGTTTCATGTATTTACTTACAGTAAAAGTATTTACACTTTTATATGGGATCTATAACAGTTAAAGGGAACCTGTGAATTTGTTTTTTTAAATCTGCTAGTTTGGAAGCTCTCATGCTGATCTTGGCCTCACTAGACCTGGAATAAGTTTGCAGATGGAAGTTCACACATTTCATTTGCCACACGTGAGTCATTCAGTCAATGGGCTGCCCACGCGTGATAAATGTGGGAAGGTAGCTTTTCAGATGCAAGAGTGCCACTTCTTTTCATACACGTTTGACCGTGTTTGCTTGGCCACGTTTGGGGTACCATTAAAAAGTAAGGGCACCGCAAATGTGTCAAACATTTTTAATGCATTGCATAAATGCATGCTTTGGACGTGGTTTCACACAACACCAAAGTGTGAATGGGGACTCACTAGGAGTTGGAGTATTTGGCAAAATACATGTAAAGTCTCTCCACACGGCACATGCACCATACATTGTACATTACAGCTCACCCTCGGTATACTGAGAATAGAGCTAGGTGCCAGGAATGATGTAAGTCCTGTATATTGTGCAGAATTTACATCATCAGTGGTCATACAATGGCTAAAGAGGAGCATCACATGACCCAAAAAAGCAGTGGGGGAGATGGAACAAGGCAGCGAACAAAGCAGTGACTGGAGCCTGGACCAGTCACCAGTAAAAAAGGACACACTAAGAGGTAAGTATGCTGTGCATTCTTGTATATTGTGGTAAGAGCCCCCCCCCCCAGCAGAATTTAAATCTGCTTTAAGTCTTGTGACTTGCCAGGCCTCCAAAGCTTAATCAGCATACCTGGTTGAATGTAAAGGTAGCTGGGCAGTACATATACTACATGACAGCAGTGACCTGAGACCTCAGTGAAATTATATCACACTTCAAACTTCCTTCTAGAGTAGCAAGGCTAGTCTGCACTACAGGCCTCATGCATGCAAGCAAATATATTGATATTATACCTTCAAATGTATTCAGGACAGATATTAAGACATGGACAATATTGTATTTATTGCAAAAGTGTCAATGTCAAACTCAGGCTTGATGCCTGCACTCATTTAATAGATCTCTTGATATGCATGTAGTCATATGTTTCAACATGACTATTTTTACGAACAGACAGCACTATCCAGAGAATTCCAATACTTCAGACTTTATTGAAATTCACAGCAAATCCAGTATAACAGTGAATAAAAGTGTATGAAGCAACAAATACCAGCACTGCACACCCCACAACCAGCTACAACCTCTCACATGTTTCGCCCGTAGAGTGAGCACCAATCATTTTAAAGGATAGAAAACAAAAATGAGTAAGAGAAGAAAAGCCCAGTCACCACTGACCTGTCAAAGTCATGTGATCAATGTCTATTCCTTTCATGGAATGTTTCCTGGAGTGTTATGCAAAGAACATAGGACATCCCAGGCTACACACCACAGACTGCATTCATGAATAATTCATAAAATGTAAGCACAGTGTGCAGCCAACACTGCAGTATCCAGCAGAGAGCGTTATCACTGCTCACACATAAATGGGTTCCTATGTATTTCTATGCTGGTTTCCTTTTAAAATGAGCACACATTTTTGTCTTTAGATAAGCATTAGATTTATCTATTGTTTTTCGCCATGTGAAGACTTTCATGCTTCGCTGTTGTATAGCAAAACCCAGTAAACACTGTAATTACAAAGGTAGGGAAACCCACTTTAATACTGAGCAATATTTTAGGAAATGTTTGACATGCCTATTTGTACACAACGGTTACAATTCAGTGACAAATGATGTTACCAATTAAAACTGTCAATGGGCAAGCAGATGATATAGACCAACATTCCATTTATCAATTGTTGCCTATTGATTGCAGATAGCCTTGGGAGCTAATGAACCATATTATTGCATATCAAAGTGTCCAGTAATTTTCACACTTCATTTACAAAAAGAAATATTGAAGCTTCTTCTTTCAATTAGAAGGAAGAATGAGTAAAACCATATGATGTTGCACTAATATTTAAAAGGCATACACCATGTTCTCCTTTACAGGGCTCAAAGGAAACAGGATCTGAAATGGGGCTGCAAGGGAAACCCCATGGGGGGAGGTGCAGGTGCTTAACATGGATAAGGGTGTTCTTTTCCACTCCTACTTATCTATTTAAAAAAAAAATCTGAGCTCAGGTCTTCCTGGACCTGCCTCACCCTGATAGCAGACAATTAAAGGAGAAGAAGCAAAGTGATGTGCTCACCACTCTGCTTTCTCTTTCTTTCAGCATGTTCTTTATCACAACAGTAGCTGACTGGCTGTACTACTGTACAGGGACTGCAAGAGGCTGATACCAGATCAAATTTAGGTACCCACCCTGCTTGCATTTTAAAAACGCATTTCAAAGAGAAGTAAGAGGTGAGTAAAACATACTCCCCCTGATGCTTAGAGCTGGTGTGGGTCGCTGAAGCTGCACCACACTTGCTGTAAGTCTGAGAGCTGACCGATCACAAAATCAGTGATCGGCTCTGGTCTCTGCTCCTATCAAAGGGATTCCCCTCTTTGCTCCCCCAGCACTGGCTAGAGGAGCAGGCTGGGAAAGGGGAAGGTGACATTTAAAAAAAATATTTTATTTTTTTATTTTCTTTAAAATGTTTTTATTTATTTTTCCTTTTTTTACATTTTAAAATTATTTTGTAACTTTTTTTTCATTCCTTTCATTTAGGTACAGAGCAGGATAGCCGAGCCGCATGCCACTCGGCAGCATTCGGCTATTCACTCACTGCCGTTCGGCCCCTATGAGAATGCAGATGTTGGATCGGCTGAGTCGAAGTCCCTCTGCACTTCGGCTCAGCTGAACATGCAGAGCATGTTTGGCTGACTGAAGACAGCCGATGTATGGCTGAAATCAGGCGTACTGACCCGGAGTGAATAGGCGAACGTCGTTCGGCTCTGTTCACTTCGGCTCAGTTATTCACTCGGCTGCCTTCGGCAGCTAATTGAATAACCCCTATGTTTCTTTCACTTTTGAAAAATTTGAATGTTTCTTTTAAACTCAAGATGTTCTACACAAATACAAAGTTACTCTTCTTAGCTTTTATATATGTTTGACATCTCAGCATAATTGCCAGGAACAAGAATTATTCAGAACCTTTCATTGACACGATTTAGGGACACAGCATCTGTGATCTCACAGCATGCTCATAACTCTTAATTATGTTTTTGCAAGCTACCATAACATCTATTTGTTTGGCTGTCCTCGATAGTAGGCACTGCCCACCAGCAGATGATATTTTGGCATCATCTTTGTTTACATGCAAAGGCAGAAGAAAAACTTACACTGTCTACGCTGCTTGATATTATAAAAAAAAAAGGCATAGTAAATAATGCAAAAAAATAGCAATTAAAAAGACAGGGGTGGCTAAATTTCAGCAAATAAAAACCTCCTCACTGGGAATGTTAGGCTATATTCTCCTTAATTACTGGTGTGAAAGGTTCTGTGTACTCACTGTACATAGGTGCTTTAGAAATTGAAGTGTCAATCAAGCCAAGAGTATTTTTTTTTTATTTTTGATAAGAATGGGGAAGCATTGGAACCCTACTCATGGTTTTACTGCTATCCAGGTCCTCAATTAGAGATAATTCACCTGATTTACTGTAACGGAATCAACAGTTTCCTAGACAGAAAGTGATAGAAAATCTGCAACAGAGACACAGAGAGCTATAAAGATCCCACGGGAGTGTTAGCCTGTCCTGATGCTACCTAAAAAAGTTAGGTCTGGAGATGTTCCCTCACCTCCTGTCTGGTAAAACCATTGTCAACGGGCCAGAAAATGACATTAAATCTTTGTATCGAAGTCCCAGAAAGCAACAAAACCTTGTGTTGTAATCCTTCCCTGCTATATCAAAAACTCTAAAAAAAACATTTTGGCTGGACTTACTGTGAACTCTAATAGCAACTAATAAAACAACTATACAAATAAACTAATTAAAAGCTTGATTAAATAATTAAAAGGATGACATAGACCATGTTTTTTTTACTCCTGTGTAAAATAAATATACTGTACATATGTACCGTATATACTCGAGTATAAGCCGAGATTTTAAGCCCATTTTTTTGGGTGAAAAGTGCCCCCCTCAGCTTATACTCGAGTCAGCGCCAGCGCGTCTTCTTACTTACCTCGCCGAGCGTCGCGTCACTGCTGCTCCGGTGTGCGGCGCTCCGAGCGGGGTCATCTGGCAGTCTCCGGGTCCTAATTTAGGTGGCCGGAGACTGCCAGATGACCCCGCTCGGAGCGCCGC
>NW_017308190.1:107503-127669 GCF_000935625.1 Nanorana parkeri | reverse complement strand
AATACATTTACAATTATACTAACATGAATGTATTAAATGATCTGTATGTAGCCCGATACTATGGATCATTTAACCCATTCATGTTAGCAGAGGATCATTGTAAATGTATTGTTGCAGGCACTCTATATGTACATGTACTATATACTACATATAGAGTGCACTGAACAATAGATTTACAATTATCCTCTGCTAATATGAATGGGTTAAATGATCCGTAGTACATGATATGTAGCCCTGCACCCCCTTTTCCACTTACAGAGCTAGGTTATTTTTCTTTTAAATAAATATTAATGTAATTTTATTGGTATCTATCTACCAGTAGCTGCCTCATTTCCCACCCTCGGCTTATATTCGGGTCAATACTTTTTCCCAGTTTTTTTGGGTAAAAGTAGGTACCTCGGCTTATATTCGGGACGGCTTATACTCGAGTATATACGGTAGATCTTTCATTGACCATGACAAAAGATCAGAGAAAGATTAGGGATTACCAAATTCTTATAGCAGCCAGTAGCAAGTTCTTCTTCTGAACTGATCAGTTGCACGCAGGGCCAGATTTCCTGTTCGGCACAGTAAGTCTGTGCCTGCAGGCAGCAGAAACAGATAAGCTCTTTTTGATCAGTTAATGGACATACAAATGTTCCCCCTTATCGATAGACATACAGTTATCTTATTTAAGTTTATTTACACATTTTTAAAATATACTAAGCTTGGTCAGGACCAGTAAAACAAGAAATGTTCTGTGTAAAGAGATGATTCTAGCAGAGGAGTTGTGTGCCTACAGGCTCCAGTGATGGGAATCCAGCCATGATTATTCCCATTTCTAATTATGGTTCTTCATATTCCCTGTGATCAATCAACATAAATGTTGCTGCATGCTGAAAGATGGCTTTGGCAATCACTTCTGGTTTATTTCTCACCAATACACTTATCATTTGACATACCATTTGTCACAAGAAATGCTTGAATCTGTGACCTTGCATTAGAAAATGTAATCTTTAAGGTCAGAATTATTTGGGGATATCATTGTAAATGTTCAGTTGAAATTTATATATCAATCTATCTTGGATCACTAAAAAAATGTTATGGATGTAGTGCACACTCTGTGTTGTGGATACAGTGTTAATCTGCCACTGGACTCTCCCTCAATGTGCAGGAATGAAATGTGTAAGAGCTAATCGCTATATATTCACACCAGACTGCACTTGGCAGCATTGATTCCCTAGGTAGAGCTCAGGGTTCCATGAACCAACAGGTAATCATCTCACTAGAGGTACCATCAATCAATGACACTTCTTTTGGCAAGGCTGTGTTTGGTGGGGTTCTGAACCATTCAATACATTTGACAAAGTTGGAAACGAGAAATCTGATGAAAAACAAGATATGTTCATTTGTTACCTTGTCAGAGGCACACCTGGAAATAAAGACATGTGTAGATATATTTTCTGGCTGCATTGATCTCAAAGCCAAGATTTTCACATATTCTACAGCTGTTTTCTAACACAGAAGTGCTTTTCCTTTATTCCCTCACTACATTTTCATGCACTGTTTGTTGTATATGTACACATCTGTAAAATCTGCTGATCTGCTAATGGTCAGAAATGGTTGAAGTTTACACTATACTGAGAGTAACAACCAAACATTTGGAGTTCCATAGCACTCCTCTTCAGCTACATTTAGCCACCGGGAGAGAGAAAAGGGAGTTTCTATGTAAGATCTAATATGTGACTTTAGTTGAAGTTTAAACAAGACAAGTCACTCTCCCTGCTTTTATGTGACAGTGCTTGGACAATCACAAAGTCATGGGAGAAAGGTGAGTGAGTCACATGCTCCTTCATATATTGGTATATGAATATATGCCTATTTAAGACCTTAGGAACATGCTATGAAAACATTATTTAGCAATGCAGTAGAGAACTAGCAATTCACACCTTGGCATGAGCCTAGTTCTCAGACCCCACTGACAGACTAACAAATTAGTCATAGGGTTAAAGTCAAGTTCATAGATGCTTTTTCCCCCCGTATACTGTAAAGTGATGCACAAACTATTGGTGGTATATAAATCCTGAATAATAATAATATTAATAATATGTTAAATAAAATTAGCATGTAAGAAGACACTATTTTTTTTCCAAGTGAAAATGTGATGTTTTACTTTACGCAGGAGAGGAAACAGGTAATAACTTTAGTTCATGGACATAAATTAAATGTTTTTGTGGAAGCTGTTTTCTCAAGCATTGGGCTGCTGCTCGGTCAATTTTATGGCTCATCATTATAAAACAATAGCAATCAGTGGTTGGCAGACCTTCAAGGAGCTCAGGGCATAAGCGGTGATCCATATGCCTATTTATCATTATCATGTGACATATGCCTGTAAATCATTTGCAAGTGTTACTAACAGCTTGCATTATAGCTGGTTTACCAGGTATGCACCCATATTGCATTTTACATGTTATATAATGTCATTTGTGTTTGCTTCAATACAGTAAATAAAAGTAAATCACCGGCACACACTTGAAGGGTTTTTAAAGTATTGATATGTTTATTCAATACCCAATGTCACATACTGTCATACGGTGCTAACATTTCGGGTCCGCACAGGGATCCTTCATCAGAGCGACAGGTCACTGTCGCTATGATGAAGGATCCCTGTGCAGACCCGAAACGTTAGCACTGTATGGATTGTATCCCCGCCCACAATCCATACAGAGAGTTCGACCTTCCTAAAACCACTCCAACTGGGTGGGTAGGTCACAATCCCCTGAAGAAGCCAAGTTGCGAAACGCGCAGGGATTGAAGATATACAATGTATTGATTTTCAATGGTTCTGTCTATATATGCCTAATGGGTATATGATCTCGGGTTGAACATTGTTATATATTTTTTAAATTTGGTCGCAACTGTTTGTTGCCCCTTCTTTTTTTATTTTATCCTTGTATGTACATTGGGACACATATGTTATCTATAAATATGTACAAATAATTTGTTTTTTCTATCAAACTTCAAGACATGCTGTCATATCTCTCATAAACTCCGGTATTTCTTGTTTTTGTTATAGCCAATTGTGTTGTAGGGGGAGAGATCACACCTGGGGGGCCATTGGGCTAACTACTTACGCTTGTCTTTCCTATTCATGTATAACAGGGGCTGCAGAAAAAGAGATTGAAGAGTGTGCACTACTTCCATAACATTTTTTTTAGTGATCCAAGATAGATTGATATATAAATTTCAACTGAAACTTTGTCAATCTTTTTTTCTATTTCTGTTTAGACCCCTGATATTTCCCAGAGCCCCCGACAGTAGAGTTAAAAAATAAAAATATTTAATAAAACAAATAAAGAAAAGCATTTAAAAAAGTTTAGAAAACATATTTTTTCAAATGTAAAAAAGGTTAGAAAACATATTTTAAAAAATGTAAAAAAGGTTAGAAAAAAAATAGTTTTCGGTTTTGACCTGACAATTATTTGATTTTTAGTCAGAAAGTTTAATTTGGGTTCACCTCTAGTTTTGGTAGATCTAGAGGTTAATTGCACAGAGATTGTACAGCCAGATTGTAGCCTAATATCTGAAGGTTCATTGTAGTGTTTCACAACTTGAAACAGCTTGGGAACCACTGCATTAGGGATTTCTGTAAATCCTAATGTCTCCTCCTTTCTTTTAGTTGAAAACTAATATGGAATTCAGAAAAGACTCTGGGCGGATCCCGTCTTCTAAGTCGGGATCCGCTCCGGCTGCGGCGTCTCAGTATACCGCGAGCTGTAGCTGGCGGTATACGGAGCTTAGGGTAACGGGAGGACGCTAGTTTGTGTCCTCCCGTTACCCTAAGGAGAACTATGGGGAAAAACACTGACCCCATAGTTCTCCTTTAAGCTGATCATGTGGACTAACTAGACAAGATTATAAACATTGTATCTACTACTTAGGCTGGCATTAATAAAACAATATCCATTTTCCTTTTTATGATTACAACAGGCATACATAATACATCTTGTTAATGTTGTTAATGTGGAGAATGTTTTGAATGATTTAAATGACAATCAGATTATTGTTCTAAACAACTGTTAATTACAACTGTAAAATGGTAACATCAATTTTTGCCGAGTGTTATTATTATTATTCTTGCAGTGAGGTCTCAGCCTAAAACATTTTACCAACAAGTCATTTAACATTTGTTATATTATGGGCTCAGTTTTCAATATTGAAAACATAATTAGAGGAGAGCTCCAGTCTGTCAATATTAGTTTATTAATATTTATTTTCTGTGCTTAGTGAAAAAAACATAATACACATTACATTCAAGGGTAATGTTAAAGTGCAGCTAGACCCACCAATTTAACTGTCTGCCAAAACAGTTACTTTCAAGGTAGGCCAACATCAAGGTTTCCATTGCACTTATTTCAGCTCACAACTGAACTTTCAAGCGCTCAAATGGTTGGGGACACAGCTGATCACATGTGCAGCACCATGGCAACTGCAATCCTTCTTTGGCTGTGAAGGATAGGAGGGTGACGTTCTACTTTATGTAATGGAGTGTTGACCTTTCTTACACACCTGCTAATCTGCTGTTAACCACTTCAATGAGTTCTTCTTAGCATTCGTTCCCACTTCACTTGATTTCAGTACGGGTGTTATATTGGTCTTCACCCAACAGTGTTAATCTGGACCTGTATGCAAACATTAACAGAAAGATCGGTTAATGGTTTGACCACTGTTAAATAAATTGATAAGCTACATTTCTGGAGAGATATTGCTTCTCCTTATTCTTCTGTGCTGTCCATATTTTGTGTAGGTTTAGGCATTTGGTCTTGTGATCTACCAATCATCCCAATTATTAGAGATTATGTGACCAAGTCCCTAGATACACATGTAGCAAGCGCTAACAGAAATGTGTCCCCTTCTTAAGATGGCCATACACTAATAGTTTTTTTCATTCAGCCTGTGGTAGATGTCAGAACCGTAGGGATTGGACATATACAATGTATTGATTTTAAATAGTTCTGTCTATAAATGTCTAATGGGTATATGATCTCGGGTTGAACATTGTTATATATTTTTTAAATTTGGTCGCAACTGTTTGTTGCCCCTTTTTTATTTTATCCTTGTATGTATATTGTAACACATATGTTATCTATAAATATGTAAAAATAATTTGTTTTTTCTATCAAACTTCAAGACATGCTGTCATATCTCTCATAAACTCCGGTATTTCTTGTTTTTGTTCTATACATGAATAGGAAGCTTTTATATTGAGTGTTTTTACTTTACTATGCCCACAATCCTGAATGAACAGTAAGTGAGGTAGATCACTTCCCATCCATTCATAATTGGGGACAAAGTAAACATACTATGTCCTCAATTATTTACAAACAGTCAGTGATCAGCTGGTCACTGACCACTGACTGCTTGTAACCGCTCTCCATCCTGACTCGCTGTCACAGGAGGCAGAGTGGGCGGTGAAGGGAGGAGAGCTTGGTCTCATTTGACAGCTGACTTCTCCCCACACTACTCTCCATCCTGATCTGTCACTGGAGGCCGAGCGGGGCAGAGCGGGAGCAGAGCTTAGCCTCCTGTGACATCACCACTCGCAGAACTCTCCTTCCCGCCCCGCTCGGCCTCCTGACAGTTTCTCTCCTCCCCGCTGGATGCTGTGCTGTGTCAGAGGGGCCACAGAGCAGTGCACAGTGGGGAGGAGAGAAACTAGAGATGCACTGCAATTTTGAACAAAAGATGGTACTTTCAACGCTTTTCCCGAAATACCATTTTCCTCCGATATGTTTCGGCAGCCGAAACTTCAGTGCATCCCTTACCAAAACTATGTAATATGATGACCTATTTAATCTACCCAATCAATCTGTATACAATCAGGTAGGCCCTTGTATTACACACTTGTTGGTAGATCTAAAGGAGATTGTGCAATCAGATTGTAACATGTGTGATGAGCTTAAACGACACTAAGCATAATATATGAGTGAATACATATATACAGTATATAGCAATGCAATCAGTATTGAGAGGGCCCCCTTCAACATGATGTCTCAGAGTCCTTTACCTACTGCTATATATTACTGCACTGTGGCAAATAACATATAGCTTTTTTGCCTTACATTTTTAGTATGCCCAAAATCTCTTTGAATTTTACAGATTTGCTAGTTGTATTTTTCACGTGTGTTTCTATGTTACAGCAAGTCGGAACTTTTTTTGTATTTTGAATAGCGTAGGGAATATTTTAATTACCTTTTTAGTTTTTGTTTTGCTATCTGGTCCTATTGAGAAATAGATAGTGGGGGGAAAGCGAGGAAAATCATCTCTTAGACAGTTATCACTGGAATAAAGATTTAAAGATATTCCCTCTGATCCTGTCCTGATGACAATTCAAAATTTTTCATGTAATTTCCCTTCTGCCTTAGGACAAATAGAGGTCAATCTCACCACACAGCAACAGAGAGCAACAAGAAAAAAAATGACAGGGGTCATAACCCCACATAGAGATAAACACCAGCACACATGCAATGTATTCTCAAGCCTTCTTTGGATTTATTGATACATCATCACATATCACTAAGCAGCCCTGAAGAAGGGACCCTGTGTGGCCCTGAATTATTGGCATTTACAACGATATATGACAATGAATCAATAAATCCAAGAAAGGCTTCAGAATACATTATGTGTGTGCTGGTGATTATCTGTCTCTGATTTTCAAGTTCTATATGGTGCCATCCGTGTCCTCACTTCGAGCACCACTTTTTAAAGGTCACAACGCTGTATGAAGCGCAGGTGACACTACACATTTCAGGGGTTCTTACCCATCTATACCCTATCTAGAATTACTAGAACCTCGAGACATACTTTTACAGCTCGAGACATACTTTTACTTTTATTTGCTGCTTTAAAATTGTATTTCTTTCAGCAATGCCTATATGACAGGTGATTCATATGCCATTGGTGTATAAAGGGGCCTTTGATAATTGCAATCTTTAGTAGTTTTATGTAACATGTCCCCCATCTCCTACAGCCTTTTTTTGGTACTGTCATTTATTTATTATGGGTATTATAGTCAACAATTATACAGCACTTTGAATACTGCACATTCACATCAGTCCCTGCCCTCAAGGACCTTACAACCAAATTTCCCAATCTCACATAGTGTATATACAGAGCCTATTTACCTTCCAGTTTGTCTTTGGAGTGTGGAAGGAAACCCATGCAAGTAGAGAGAGAACATGTAAACTTCTTGCTGATAGTGTCTTGACCAGGATTCAAACTTGGCACCCGTAAGGCCCCGTTCCCACTGCGCGATAAGCAAATCGCGCGTTTGTCGCGCGATTTGCATATTGCGCGACATCGCGAGATTTGCCGCGCGATGTCGCGTTCAAGCTTGCATTGAGCAAGCTTGAATCGCGGCTAAATCCGCTCCAAAAAGGGTCCTGCTGTGACACACGACCCGCGACAGCAGGACCCTTTGCCCCATTGGATTGCATTGGAGCGCGATATCGCGCGGTAATTTGCCGCGATATCGCGGGAATTACCGCGCGATAAATCGCTCAATGTGAACGGGGTCTAATACTGCAAGGCAGACGTGCTGCCAGTAAGCCACTGTGCTGCCATGACTTCATGCTCTGCCCACTCCTGTATAACTCTGTGACCATTTATTGAGTAAGTCTTCAGTCTATACCGGTCTTCTGTAGCATTACATATAGTAAATATTATATGTGGCCCTTTGGAGATATCAAGGACTGTACTGAAGATCCCTATACATAATAGGGACAACATTTTATACACAGGGGGTTATTCACAGAGCTGCCGAAGGCAGCCGAGTGAATAACTGAGCCGTAGTGAAGTGAGCCGAACAACGTTCGGCTATTCACTACTTCTCAGTACGGCTGATTTCAGCCGTACATTGGCTGCCTTCGGCTGCACTTTGGTCAGCATAAGTGCAGAAGGACTTTGACACAGCCAATCCAACATTTGGATTGGCTCCTTTGTGAATAGCCCCCATAATGTACTAGTATGCACAGCATATTACACATTATGGCAGACTTGCCTGCTAAATCAATTCTCTTCAGCACTGCACTGTACCCTCCACAGCACTTCCATTTTCATCCAGCCCTCCTTGTGGGTTTTGACTATTCAGCCGTTTAGATGACTAGGCCCTGATGACAACTCCTGCGCACAGGCAGAAGGGTTTCTTCATCTTAGCATTCCGAGTCCATGAACTGAGCTGCGCATGAGCGACTTATTGCACAGAAAATAAACATTGCTCACAGGCTGAAAGAAGCTTTTATGACAGAAGAGACACAGTTTCTTTCATTACCTTACTTCCACTGTAAGTTGACAGTCACTTGTCTAGATCATTACAGTTATATGAAAAGTCAGCTTGTGAAAAGTCTAAGGCTGGGCACACACCTTACAACCATCGCAAGACTTTTGTCTTGTGATGGTCGTAAGGTACTTAAAAAAAAGTACGATCTACCTATCTTGCATAGGCAGATCGTACTTGCGATGATCGCAAGCCACGCCCCCTGAGGGGCGGGCTTCCGATGACCGCAATGCCGAACGGGCAGTGTGCGCTTGCGCACACCGGCCCGTCCGGCTTTTATCTTACGAAAATGCTACAGACCCGCCGAACATCGTACGATGCTCGGCGGGTTTTGAAACATGTTTGTAAGTTTAAAGTCGTGCGACCTTACATTAGTAGAGGTCGCACGGCTTCCACACACCTTGCAATAATCGTATGATCGCGGGATTTCCCACGATTATCGCACGATTATCGTAAGGTGTGTGGGGACCTTAACATGCACAGGATGTGATTGGAGGAGAAACCTTTAATCATATATACTGTATCGGCACAAATAAGTGCTGAGCTACTACTGAACTTTTCACGTATCAGTTTTTCTTCATTTCAGAATTCTTCAGAAATGTCTACAGATCAGAAGCTGGAGAAGTTTTTGAAAGATGTGGATGAAATATGTAAGTCTTGGTTAATTGCTTTTCTTCTAAGAGCACTTTATGCATTGACAAATAATTTCATATTATCTCTGAACATTACTGCCAGGGACATATACATTTACCCAGATGAGGTTATCAGATATTAAGGAGATCTAAATCCAATCACAAAAATTAAGCTTGTTAATGACATTTGAAAGGCAATTTCATTTTTTTCATTAAGATTTTACTGCTGGAGCCGGAGTGTGTGCATGTAGATAGGAAGTGGCTGCTAAGAAGCCAGATGAGATCAGCTGGCATGCAAAAAAAAGGATGAAATAATGGTAAAGACATTATTTTCTAAAAGGCAAAAATATGGCATCTCTTTATGAAACACAATGCTTTAACAAACTAAACACAAACCGGTTAAAGTTTACCTTTCATGTAATACTGTATTGCCTTTGGTATAGCCAAGTGAATGAAAAAGTATTTAAAACATAACTTTTTCATCTTCATCCATGGCTCTTGGCATTAGAAGTATCAAATCTGCCATCCCAGACAGGGAATATAATCTTTCATTTTGATTTTTGTCACATAGGAGCACTTAACCTTTAACACACATGTAGACCTGATCCTAAGTGCCGCTTCATCCCCAAGCACACACATATTTCAAATAATGTTTACAGTATTATCCTTATCTTCTTGTGCTATAAACCTTTGACATCTGTAAGGTTAGTGAACTGCATCAAGTTAAATGTTCTATCGTTGACTTGTTTGCTTATGCTCTACTTGTCTTGGAAATATAATTATCTATTCAAACATATATAAAACATTTATGGGATGTACATCTTGTTCTCCTTATATGCAATCTACTTGTAGATATACAATATTGACCCTCATGGATTAGGGCAGATAGATGGGCATATTTATAAAGCAGTAAGTATAGAGAAAACAGGAAATGAGAGGAAATCCCTCCAAAGAGAGGGGAATTCCTGGTGGTCAGCAGGCTTACCAGAACTAGTGTCCCCATTGGAAGATTTCCCATTCATTCTTGGTCTAGTGACGACTATCACTAGTCTTGTCATTTCCTGTGTTTGGGTGCCTTTACACTAGGAGTAACAGTGTCTGGATCTTGAAAGAAATATGATCCAATAGGTAGATTACAACAACAAAAAAGGCCAACAAAGGTGCTTGGAGACTTATTATTGGTTCATCACTGGGTCTAACTTTGCTGCATGCCAATATTATCAATAAAAAAGCAGCATGTAAGATATTGCAAAAAAAATTGAATTGTGCCTCTATATGAAATGCATTTTGTGCCGCTAAGGGAATTTACCCTTCACTTAGGCCCCATTCACAACTATTTTTCTGTTCTGCTCGGTCCCACTGAGGGACCAAGCAGAACAGCCGAGCCGAATGCCGCTCAGCGGCATTCGGCTATTCACTCACTGCTGTTCGGCATCTATAAGAATAGGCCGAACAGCAGTGAGTAGCCTGCCGGAGGTTCGGCTCAGCCGATCCAGATGTTGGATCGGCTGAGTCGAACCCCTTCTGCACTTCGGGTCCGCCGAACATGCTGAGCATGTTTGGCCAACCCGAAGCCATGCAAAGCAAGCTGATGTATGGCTGATTTCAGCCGATATACGGCTGAAATCAGCCGTACCAGCCTGAAGTGAATAGCCGAACAGTGTTCGGCTCACTTCACTTCAGGTCGGTCATTCACTCGGCTGCCTATGGCAGCTTAGTGAACAGACCCCTTGGTTTTGTGGTCAATCAATGCTATACGCTAAGGGGGTTAATAATGAATGAGCCGAAGGGTCCAGCCGTAGCTATGGCTGATCCTTTGGCTCTCTTCGGCTGCTGGAGCCCTTCGGTTCAGTCGAACCGAAGGGCTGCTGTACGGGCTATTCACTATGGCCCACACAGCTCCCGAAGGCAGCCGAGTGGCTCAGCCGAACCGAAGGCATATGCTTCGGCTTGACTGAGCCAAAGTGATAGCTGGAGCATGTAGAAAGGTCGGCCAAAGTCGACCGATCTCCACGCAAATGACAGCTGGGTGGAGCCAGCCATGATCTCATGGCTGGCTCCACCCAGTTGTAATGACAGATCAGCGTCCCCAAAATGCTGGCCAATAGGAAACAGTTGGGTGGAGCTAGCTGTCACCGCTAGCTCCGCCCAATTGTTTTTCTTTTGCCGACATATGCCAGATGCTTCATTATGCGGCGGGAGTCTGTCGCATGAGGTCGGGTGCTGCGTTTTTAAAAAAATTTTTTTTTTTCTTTTCTTTAAAATATTTTTATTTATTTTCCTTTTTTTAACAATTTTTTAAAATATTTTTCAACTTTTGCTCTGCGGCATTTGGCTATTCACTCACCACTGTTCGGCCCCTATGGGAATAGGGGTGAACAGCAGTGAGTAAGCTGCTTGAGCTTTGGCTCAGTCGATCCAGATGTTGGATCAGCTGAGGAGAACTCCTTCTGCACTTTGGATCAGCATGTTCAGATGACCGAAGGCAGAGCATATTCGGCTGACTGAAGGTAGACAATGTACGGCTGATTTTCTCCGATGTACGGCTGAAATCAGCCGTGCAAGACTGAAGTGAATAGGCGAACCTCGTTCGGCTCACTTCGCTTTTGCTGGGTTATTCACTCAGCTGCCTTGGGCAGCTGTGGGAATAACCCCCTAAGTATTTTGCATTCTCCTTTAGTGACTGAGGAAAGAATGATATGCATGGAGCCAGCTTTCACCTTTAAATCTACAATATACTACAATTACGAAGACTGCTTAATGCTCATACAATACATAATTGGCTAAGATACTCTGACTACCAAACAGAACTAAAATGCTTATTTATATTCTGGTAGTGCCTATTTTTAATCTAGGTGGCTATGTTTCTCTATAATCTCATTTTACAGCTGAAATTCTTCAAGGCTTAAACTCTGAAGATTCATCTGCTCAAGAAAATGCCATCTCAAGAGCAGATCAAAAGCTAGATATGTTCAAGAAGACTGACAATGAAGATGGAATTAGGACCAAAACTAATAGGACACTTATTAATAAGCCAAGTAGCTCATTTACTGAGCCTGTAAGTTTTGTACACCGTTTGAGCATTTTTTCTTTTTGTTTACTAGAACCATTCATTTTATCTAAAAGCACAACTTTCCATATGTATTAAATTCTGTAATGTCAATTGTAGATTTAAATGCTGCAGATGGCATGCAAAAAAGGATATTGGCTGTAGCTACAGCAAATCATCACCAAATATGTGGCACTGTACAGTCTTCCTGGCAGAGGAGGACTGGGCTGGGGGCAGAAGGCAATTGCCACCTGGGCCAGACATAAGATAGGATGGGCTTTTGGCCCTAAGTGGACATACTTCACCATTCACATATCAACCAGAGCAGGGCCTGCAGTCAGTAACACATAGTGGACATTATAAAGCTCTCTGCTTGCTGTTCAGACCTGCACTCACATAGGAAATGGGACAACAGTGACTCCCTTTGTGATTATGAGATGTAATTTGACTAAATGTTGAGAGAAGCCAAGGGTGCTGGACGATGTGAAACTGTATCCATCAAGAAAAGGGCCACTTAGGTGTATTTGTCCACCAGGCAAACGATTTGCAGTCTTTCTCTGCTCCCTGGCTTTGCCAGTTCACATTGATGAATGCTAACAGGTTGAGGAATATTAACAGGCAAGTTTTATAAATTGTAGCTTAATGAGTACAGTGAATGTCGGAGAAAGCCACATTAAATCTGACAGCAGAATCATTTATATAGAAAATATAAAGTGGTGAAACTGTGCATGTTAGCCTATTTTGTGTGCTGTGAGTCGGTTCTCAACTAACAGAAATACACCTTAATATGTAGCAACATTGATATGCCAGATCCATCTTTATTGGCAAATGTATTGCAGATCTTGGGGGAATCTGACCTCCGGTAAATAGATTCCCTTTATAATGTCCAAATAGCATGATGAGACCTTCAAAATTGTTTGCCAGTTGTGAGAGCCCAGTGCTGGTTCTTTTTGGTGCGAGGTCTTTCATTGTCAAAAATAAGTAAGAGTTCTTAAATGTTTCCAAACTATAAAGTGTTTGTAACAATAAAAACCCCCAAATGCTTAACCCCCCCATCAACACAAAACTTTATTTATATACTTTTACAGGTATTTATATAGCGCTGACAATTTACCCTGCACTTTTCATAGTTGCACATTCACATCACTCCCTACCCTCTAGGAGCTTACAATCTAAGGTCCCTATCTCAGATGCATACATACAAGGGCCAATTGTTTAGACAATAGCCAATTAACCTACCAGCATGTCTTTGGAGCGTGGGAGAAAACACAGGGAGAACATGCAAACTCCTTGCAGATAGTTACCTGTTTGGGATTTGAACCAGGGACCCCCAGTGCAGCAAGGCAGGGGCGCTCATAGAAGTTTTAAGCTATGAATAAACTTTCTTGCTTTAAAAACACTTTAAATCAAATTTACTAAGCCATTGCCCATAGGACTAACCAATCATAAACTCTAAACTAAGCTCTAACCTTAACATTTACAAAACATAAACCTTTAACTAAGCACCCTAACCCTAACATTTACCTAATGTAAATGCTCAACTAAGGTCCCGAACACCTAACCCCAAAACCAATTTAACATAACCACCAAAATAATCCCTAACACTAAACTAACCATTTCTTCTGTATACTTGCTTTATCTTGCATCAGAAGCAGCCATACCAAATCCTCATAGGTCCCTTCTCAAAATCCTAGATTGTCAAGGTGTGATACTGAAAATAACTGATTTCCATAAAATGCACTTGTGCACTATTTATAATATTATTGTATGTTTGATTTTATATAAAGTGTTCTTGTAAAATATGTTTTTATATATATGTACATTCTTTTTTTCAGAAATCTGAAATGAGCCAAGGTAAGAAGAACATTTTACAATGGTTAGTGGCATACTCAAACTGAATTATAAATATGTTCTAATGGCAACTTTTAACTACTTGCTGCATAGGTAAGAAACATTTGCCTTTCATCATTATAACAATTATTTAGTATACTGTATTATTTAAAGTTTATAGTACAATACTGCAAATATAGCCTAATGATAGAACAAGTTATTGCACAAAAAGGTAGAAAAATACAAGCTGGATCATTTGATTTAAACGTAGGGAACCATGGCCACAAACAATCTTTCTTCTGGTAAGGCCTCTGCTCAGATGTTTACAGTTCCTGTACAAAATAAATACAGCTAAAGTAAATATGTAGTCTTTATACCTTTCTTCTTTAGATTAAATTATTATAGTAATTATAGTTAATATACTGTAAGTTTTAAGAGGCAATATAAAAATCACTGCAAGACAACAGACAGTGATGAGTATATTATGTAAATATCTTTTTGTACTTGATTAAATACTCCAGCAATCATCAAGTTCTGATATCATGGTAAATGCTGAATAGGCATGTAAGTCGGCAAAATATTCATTTCGGTTTGTTTCGTTTCATATTTTGCGTTATTTAATTTTTCGGGATTTCGGGTCTGAAAATCATTTTTCAGATCAGACAAATCCAAATTTTTAGTTAATGTTGGATTAATTAAACAATAATTGTTAATGAACATTCAATGCAGAAAAGTGACATTAAGGGGGTTATTCACTAAAGAGCCGAAGGATCAGCCGAAACTTCGGCTGATTCTTCAGCTCTCTTTGGCCGCTGGAGCCCTTCGGTTCAGTTGAACTGAAGGTCTGCTATTTGGGCTATTCACAATGGGCTATGGGAGCTGCATTGACCATTATAATGTCCGCAGGCCTTCGACCACCACAGTATAGGGTGAAGAGGTTACAAGTGTTGGTCATGAAGCCTACAGTAGAGAGGTTCAGTTGAGTAATGGTCCTTTATACAGGTACCCTTGCAGCGTGGGGCAGAAGGAGGCTAGGCATGCCGTGATGAAGTAACTCCTGTGCGCATGTGCAGACGTTATGCCATTGAGGCTCTGCCCTGTCAAGTGGTCAAAGAATCAGAACCAAGAAGAAGACCTGGGTAAACATATAAGCACTGGTGAGGGAGGTGCGTAGTGCTGGAGGGGATCGGTTTGGCACCTAAGTCTGCCATACTGTGCTAATATGCTGTTTATAGTACATTATGACTAAAAGCTCCAGGAGAGCTGTCTTTGTTTTCATCCCTCACTTTACTTAGACTTTAAAGGGCAGCAACTGGGCTTATGTGAAAATATGAATACTTGGTCTTAACGTAATATAACTGTGCAGGCCTTCTAAAGAAATGACAAGAAAGTATAACCAGAGATGCTATGTGTGGTGGACTAGAAGGATCCAAAAATGCTTCTGCTGAACTAGTGCAAAGGGCAATACTTATTTGCATCCCAATTTAACCTAACTTATGTTGTGGAAGCCTCATTTTTAAACTGAGTCTGGTAGTGAGAGATCACATGAAGTCGAACAGTTCCTGAGGTGTCAATTGTCTGTCCTCTCATTCATTGTGATTACTAAATTAAAGACTTATTTGACACTGTTATATATACTTTGAAGTAAAACAGTGTGAAAGTGGGCAGTTGACAGGGACAGCAGCTGTAAGACTTCAGATGATTCATGACCAGTAAATAAAGTTAAATACAGCATCATACATGAATCATTTTTACATGAAACTCCGCTATTCTAATACTATAAAACTGAATATTCTGGTTCTTGTGCAATCTCAGTTGTAACTAGTTCTCTTTTCATCTGGAGGTCCTGTAACAATCAGTGGCTTGAAGCTTTGCTGTGAGATAAAATTTGCAATTTCTATGGAAAACACTTTAATTCTTATAATATACACATTCATATACTGTTTACAGCCCTAAAAGATCTGGGAAATGAAGCATATGCAAAAGGCAATTATGAAAATGCAATTCAACGGTACAGTGAAGGTCTGGAAAAGCTGAGGGACATGCAGGTCTTATATACTAACAGAGCACAGGTATGTAGACTTACCGGTAATTGAAAAATACTTTGATTAGTATCTATAAACTTGCATTAGTATCTAAATAGTCAACTATTAATGATTAATGGTTTAACCTTCTACAAGCTGGATGTGTTGAGATGTTGTCTAAATAGGCTATAGATGTCAGCTTCAAAAGCAAAGCTTACAGAGAGATAGACCAGGCGTCAAAGGCTTACTGCTTGTGTTCATTCATCACCATTGCATAAAACACAAAACAAAAGAGATTTCCCTTGCAATACAATCCAGAACACAACAAAACATTGAGCCTGCTTGCTGACTGAGGCAATTTGGGTCTGCTTAGAATTGCAGGCTGTTCCAGCACAGCATGCAACTAGTCTTTCCTTTAACAGACACCACATCACACCACACATCTCAGAGAACATTTAAATGATATCCCAGTTAGGGAAAATGGTGTGGGCAGTGATTAACCTCCTGCCTATCTCATAAAATGTTACAATCTGGATGGCAAGAAAATCCTTCCCTTGACTCTACCATGGACCTAAAGGGTCAGTTTGTCACAAGCAGTGGTAAACCGGATGTGCTTGGGTTTGATTTGCTTGGGTGTTCACCTAACCCAGCCAGAAATCAAAGTTCGGTGAACATTCAAATGAACAGAACCCAAGGCTGCCTGTGTCCTAACAACCAATCATGCTGTGCAACCCACACAGTGTCACTGATTCTTAGTATGCTAGCGGCTGGGTCGCATAGCACTATTGGTAACTAAGACCATTGCAGCCCCACAACATCATAGGTTGTTTTGGTGTATCCTGCGTCCTAGCCATCAGTGATGCTATGCAGTTCAGCCACCAGTCAACCAATGCCACCATGTGGGTCACCCAGCATCATTGTTAGCTAGTCTATTTACTCTTTAATTTTATGAAGGGTGTCTAAGTAAATGCCTCATTAAGGCCATTTGGAGTTTTTGAATTTAGTATAAACAATCAATTTCACCTCTGTTTGGAGTAAGATTTTATTTAGATCTCCAAAGAAAATGTACAATGCGAAGAACCAAAGAAAAACCAATGAAATCTTTTATTCAATATTTGCCCTTTTAATGGATTCATATATGGATTATCTTTTTTATGTACTTGACTGGAACCCAGATTTCAGAATGAACTAATCAACCACTATATCTTGATTGTGTTACCATGGCAGTCACAACTGCCTTAAGTATTTGCAAACTCCTTTTGAACCTGGACTAATGTCTATGAGTTCCTTTGATTTTAAGTCAATTGTTCCTGATTTGCGGTTTTCATTGCACGAAAATGCTAGATGGAAATGGTGGTATGCCATTTCTTTTGGATTCTAGTCATTTTCTCTATTAAACAGCTGTAAAGAAGGTCACATCTGCAGTTGCTCATCAGGATTTCAAAACCATTACAGTCTGTAAATAGGATCTAGGGCTACTAGAGATTGCAGGAGTAAAATGCTAATAGATTTCTCTTGTGTCAGTTCTGATATGCAGTAGCTGTTTAACAGACACACTCCACACAGCACATACGTTATCTTATCTACAAAATTTCAGGCTTTGAAAACCCATCATGCATGGATTTATGATACCAGCATTCCTTAGACACCAATACAAGATGTGCAGTGGTACTTAATGGTTCTGCATCAAGTATAGATGCTGTTCCTTTATATCTGCAGACAGCCATCCCATGTGCTTTGATGTTACTCTTCTCTCTGAGATCCATAATCAATACAATATATTTGATAATATCTGGCCTTTAGCATCTACCGGTACTTCTGGTATTTATGTTTTGTCCTTGAAAAAGTGTCACTGCAGGCCCAATTTATCCTTGAGTTTGTATCACCTTAAAGTGTGTAAATCAAATCTGATTTGACTGTTCCAGAAAATGTCTAATATTATGGATGCTTGGATATTTATGTTTGTTTGTAGGTTACCCTTTTGGCCTTTTATCTCGTTTCATACTAAAATATAAAAAAAATCTAAACTTATTTATGGTAATATTAATATCTTATAGGGTCACTCAAGGAAAACGAAATAAACGTGTAAATTATAAATGTATAAAGTAAAAAAGGTTGCTTTCTTGTTTTTAGTTTTTGGAAAAAGTATTTAAAAGAAAACCATTTTTGCTTGAAATTTTAAAACTGTAACATTAAATTATGGGTTCTATTCACGAAGCTGCCGTAGGCTATTCACTTCAGGCTGGTACTGCTGATTTCAGCCGTATATCGGCTGAAATCAGCCGTACATCGGGTGACTTCGGGTTGGCTTTTTTTTTTTTTTTAAACCTAACTTTCCCGGGCGCTCTGGGAGTCTCCCGCTCCCGGCCGCCAAGGAGAGAAACACTGCTTTTTCTTTTTTTTTCTTATTCTGACACGGAGCTGTGTCAGAATAGAAAAAAAATAAACATTTTGGCCATAGGAATGCATTGCTAGATTCCTAGCAAGTTGCTGGTCTCAAAATTCTCAGCCATAATGTGCTTCAGTCACCGTCCAGATATTTTGACAGTAGCACACTCATCGTTGTCAGTATACATAGTTGAACGCGAGGATTCCCCCCATCCACACAGGGGCTGGAACAAGTTAAAACACTGCAAGAGGTGCTTGAACAGTTGTGGAAACAGTTATTTTCACAGAAGATTTAACCACTTTTCTCAAAACTTATGCTGAAGTTATGTTAGTAAACGTTCCATGGCAGAATCAGCCCTGTGACTGTACGGTTGTCAGATGCATCAGGAGATCAGGAGCCAGTCAGTGTAGTTTCTGATCATGTGATCACTGTAACAACCAATTATAATGACTACATGGCTTTGTAACAAACAAGCTGGCAACGGCCAGCTCATCTTTTATTGAACCTCACACAGAGACAGGCATTTTGAAGGAGATCAGCAATGGCATCATTGGTATTCATCTTAGAAAAAGGTGTCCTTTATTATACTAAATACTGTCAATGGAGATATTAGCCCCATGTAGTTATGAGAAAATATATATTTTTATGATACTGGTCATTTAAAGTGACACTAAACTCAGGGGTTAAATCTTAAAAATACATTCAAGTACCTTAACTATTAACAAAAATTTAGCTTATTTGTATATCACTCGGCTGTAGATCCTCAAATCATCTCTGAATTGGTGCTGACACTGTTCTGCCTTCTGGATGGTGGCTACCTTTGTTCCACATGGTCCCTGTGTGTTGTAAAGAAGTCACCACTCCAAGCTCACTCCCATGATGGCTACATATTATGTTTAGTTTACTAATTTGTATTGAGATTGTAGTCTATCACAGGAGCGAGCTACTTTACAACACACAGGGGTCTATTCACGAAGCTGCCGAGGGCAGCCGAGGGAATGACCGATCTGAAGTGAAGTGAGCCGAACACTGTTCGGCTATTCACTTCAGACTGGCACGGCTGATTTCAGCCGTATAGCAGCTGAAATCAGCCGTGCATCGGCTTGCTTCGTGTGGCTTCGGGTTGGCCGAACATGCTCAGCATGTTCGGCTGACCCGAAGTGCAGAAGGAGTTCGACCCAGCCGACCCAACATCGGGATCGGCTGAGCCGAACCTCCGGCAGGCTTCTCACTGCTGTTCGGGATCTTTCAGAATAGCCCGAACAGCGGGGAGAAGCCTGCCGGAGGTTCGGCTCAGCCGATCCAGATGTTAGGTCGGCTGAGTCGAACTCCTTCTGCACTTCGGGTCAGCCGAACATGCTGAGCATGTTCAGGTGATCCGAAGCCACACGTAGCAAGCCGATGTACGGCTGATTTCAGCCGTATAGCAGCTGAAATCAGCCGTGCATCGGCTTGCTTCGTGTGGCTTCGGGTTGGCCGAACATGCTCAGCATGTTCGGCTGACCCGAAGTGCAGAAGGAGTTCGACCCAGCCGACCCAACATCGGGATCGGCTGAGCCGAACCTCCGGCAGGCTTCTCACTGCTGTTCGGGATCTTTCAGAATAGCCCGAACAGCGGGGAGAAGCCTGCCGGAGGTTCGGCTCAGCCGATCCAGATGTTAGGTCGGCTGAGTCGAACTCCTTCTGCACTTCGGGTCAGCCGAACATGCTGAGCATGTTCAGGTGATCCGAAGCCACACGTAGCAAGCCGATGTACGGCTGATTTCAGCCGTATAGCAGCTGAAATCAGCCGTGCATCGGCTTGCTTCGTGTGGCTTCGGATCACCTGAACATGCTCAGCATGTTCGGGTGATCCAAAGTGCAGAAGGAGTTCGACTCAGCCGATCTAACATCTGGATCGGCTGAGCCGAACCTCCGGCAGGCTTCTC